>NW_010265962.1:0-11131 GCF_000690775.1 Eurypyga helias
ACACCCCTCTTCCCCATCCCTGGCCAGAGGCAGACATCGCTCCTTTGCTCATCCCGGCTCCTCTGCTTCCATCTGTGTCCTCATCCCCAATCCCTCCCATCTGCCATCCCTGACCTCTCGCTTGCACTAACGCCGTGGTCTAGTGTTACTCGTCTTCTTTTAAAAAAAGACAACAAAGCGCCGTTGGGTTCCTGGGCATCGTTACCTGTCAGCCTCTCCTCCTGCTTTTCATCCCCACGCGCGCTCCGAACGCACCGTCGAACCGCTGCCCCGAGTCCCTCTCCTCTGCGCCTCTCCCAAACTTCCTCTGATCTGGCTCCTGCCCCTCACGCTCAGCTGCTTGGCCAAATCTAACAGCCATTTCCTGGCGTAATCTCTGGAATATTGCTTCATTTCCAGCCTGGCAAAATTATCAGCCTGGCTCCTTTTGATATTTTGTTCTCTTTTGGTTTCCAAGACTGTCCCTTCCCCCCGGAGTCACATCCTTACCGCTGCACCCTCCTCGTAATCCCAGTTCCAAGCAGGAGTCCGAATGGACACTTAATTAACAACTTAACCCAAATTAACACCCCGTTCTGCCCTTCTGGCACCGGTGGGATGGTCCGACATGGACAAAGGAGCTCCTTAACCGCAGCCAAAGCGGCCGTCACCTCCATGCTACCTCTGTCCTGATCACCACTGCCCTTATCGCCACCCCTCCCGCCATCCAGGCCACAGGAGCTGGACTCGGCTCCTTTCGTAGCCAGGCCAGGCCTAGCAGACCGTCCTGCACGGTTCTGCTCTCACGCAGATCCCCCTCACTTCTCAGTTGCGGCCGCATCCCTTTCTGCATCCTTTACAGACGCGCCCTTGCCCATCTGAACCTGCTCCCAACCCTGCTGCACGTTTCCTTTCCTCATCAGTCACTGGGCACAAGCCATCCTTTCCTCCCTATCGTTCCAGCGGCCTCGCTCCCCAGATTAGGCATAAACTGATAATCGGTAATTTCAGCTCTCCCTGCACCTGCCCGTATTCAGAGAGATACCAGGAGGTACTTGCTTCCACGCAATGTAAGTGGTGGTAGTAAGGAGGTAAAAGAGCATTTTTTTTTTAAATTTCACAACACTAACAATCCCCAGCAAAACCCTTCTTAACCATCAGTGTATCGAAGGACAAGCCAATCACTCCAATCACTTAAGAAGTTATATACACAAGGAGAAATAGATGAAAACCATTTTTCCAGCCTTCCTGGACCCCCACAGACAGTGGAACTGAAATTAGCTGGAATACCTGCAGGATTAAGAGTCCATTCCTGATCAACAGGCTCACTACACCCGGCCCAGATAACATAATAAAGAAACTGTAGAACTTTCCACATGCACTATATGTTAAAATATTTTACAAAACATTTTCTGCCCAACCAACTACCACAGTTTTACCCTTAGAAAAAGCTGAATGATTTGGCTGCGAGCAATAAAAACTAGCAAGTGCCTAAGTAGACGTAGTCTCTCACATTGCAAGCTTTGAAGGATAAAACCTCTCAGATTTTTGACTGAGTATAAATGTCGCTTTTAATTTAGCCATCTGTAATAGGAATTCAGAGAACTTACTGACGTGTGTATAAATAAATAAATGAAATTATTCAAATGCTACGGTGTTAAAAATCATTGTGGGGTGGGGGGATGGGAATCATCCTTCACTCAACTATTAATATCTCTCAAGAAAGTCGGCAGGGAAAAAAGACTGTAACACACAGGAGTGAGCAAGAGCAGCCAACGTACTGTAGATTCTGTCTGTCTTCACCCACATAGCTCAAAGATGGGTGGGACATTGATTATGATGGAAATGACTGGGTAGGAACAAGCGCCTGAAGAAGCAAGAACCAGAATAGCCGGGGCATTGTGGGCTCCAACCAGTTATCCCAGTTACCGACAGGCGTTTTCTTCTGTTTGAAGAGCCACGATTGGTAAAGAACGGGGCAGGTACAAACACTGATGGTTACAAACCAGCATCTCCAGGTTTGACAGGGAGGATGTTATCTTCACTTCTTAAAGTTACTGCAATATTTGCCAGTATTTTCAGCATGAACCTTCAGAGGCAGAGTTAGAAAGCCAAAACCTGCAAGTTTGTGACACTTAAGCCGGGAATACTTACAAGTTAAAATAGCAGCACTTCCTAACATCCGCAATAAACCCGGTTAGACAAACAGGCTGTTCACAGTGGGCCGCAGTCCCACTCCTTTAATCCAGCTGGATGGAGTAGCTCTGAAAGACAATTTTTAAATAAGTTATAGTTTAAACAACCTAATGCGTTGTTCAAAACCAAATGAAAGGATCTAGCGTGGAGCTTTACTTTTTTCAGTCATCCGTGTGTGAATTGAAACCGCAAGAAGGTATTTCCAAACAGAAGCAGCGCATCTAGATCAAATATTAGTCACAATTATTAAGGCAACACTAAAACTAGGAAAATTCTATTTAAGGATGGTGGCAATTTCCAAAAGGATGGAAGAAACTTGCACAAAGAGGTTGGTACTGGAATGAAACAGTTCCTAGCTGCACCACTGAGCTGAAAAAGCATTATGTTATCAGAAAGTTCCAGTTACGCAGGTTCCCAGTGTGACTGAGATGGGAGACCCGTTCCTCCCGCCTGACACACCTCTCCTCCACCCGTAACGCCTGGTTTCAAACGCACAGCCGGGCTCAGAGGCACGAATCTAGACCAGTGCTTTGTCTCACAGCAGGCTTGGCCAGGATCTTGAGATGAAAATCAAGGATGGGCAATAATCTGCCCAAAAGGAAAATTCCTAGCTTCCTCACTGTGTGCACAGCTTGTCTGGAAGCACGACGGCTTCTCTGTCACAAACCTGTCTTCTTCACATAACTCTCTCTTCTCATCATCTCAGGAACACCCAGCTCTGTGCTACACCCTCACCTGCAATAACACCTCGTAGCAAGGCATTCCCTGTGATCTATTTACACGAGTATTTCTGTTTCCCAACAGTCACTGCAACCAGCAACGTGTTAGGTCCTCGCTCCCTGGTTCCCCCTTCTCTCTACAAGCAGCCCACGAGGCTGACAAGCCCAGAATTCTGCATCTGGAAACACCCGTCCAGGGTTTTATTTGGATCCTATCAGATCACTTGGCAGTACCGTAACCGCGGGTAAGAAAGGGGTGTGTGACAGAGGCAGGGTCTCTACTGGTAGGAAACGGGAGTGTGGAGAACCTTAGCAGCTCTACTCTTAGGTTGCGTATCAGAGGTCTGGGAATACTTTCTTGCTGAGAAAGCCCCTATTTCTCTCTGTTAACCTAAATGCTACCCAAACACCTCTGCTTTCTGCCTACCCCATCCCCACGGTACTGCTTCTCAGGTGGTTTCTTCGGCATCAGCTCAGGACGTGCTTCTCCACGTGCCCAACACACCAAACCCTGGGAAATAACTGAAGCACAGGGCACTTACAACAGCCTTGGCCTTAGCCATTTGCCGTCTCCTTCCCACACCACCGGAGTCAGCAGTGGAAATGCTGACTGCGTGGAGAAAAGATGGCCTTCCTGCTCTCCGTGCCAACACCACGGCAGTCTTCAGCGTCCAGGAGGAGTCCTGGCAGGAGTCCTGGTGCCGGGCCTGCAGCACTGTGGAGGGACGGGAAGCATCAGCGAGAGCTGGTAGAGGCACAGCGCCAGCGTACAGCAACATCCCTTGCAGACATTTCCATTGTGTCCAAGTCAGTACATTAAAAAATAAATTAAGTGTCTTGGGACCTACTTGTATGTCCTGCGGGCTCCATACGGAATAAACCCTATCATAGGGAATGTCTCCAGCCGCAGCCAAAGGCACGCCCGGAGCTGTGCAGACAGACACAGAGTGGGTTTACGCCGGCTAGCTCACACACCAACAAACAGCTCAGCCGCCACGGCGGGGCAGGCACAAGTTTCTCGCCCCTCCAAAACATCCTTTGTGGCGCAGCAGGTTGAGGGTCAGCCCCGTGCATTAAAGGGGTGAATGCAGCAAGGTTTCCTCGTGGGTACCCCAAGAGAAACAGGGAGGTAAGCTGACCAAAAGCCACCTATCTGTGCTAGGAAAATCTGCACGTGTCTCTTAAAAAGCTTTCCCTCTCGTTGTCAAATGTTATTCTCTGGTCTCTTTTCTGGTGTTTAACCATAATTATACTCCTCCATCTCCATTAGACAAATACACATTCGCCAGTCCGTGTAATTTGACGGAACAGAGAGCTGTAACGTGTACTTGGAACAGCTAGTCCATTAACTAATTGTGGGGTAACAAGGTCTCTATTTGTAACATCCAAATTCGGGTTTTATTATTTAAAAAAAAAAGTAACATGAAGAAATACAGCCATGGAAAGAAAAAAATGGCTGAAGAAATCAACAGCAAAGTAGCCTCTTTTGCTAATGTGTCAGAAAATGGAGATCATCAGGGCAGATACAGGAAAGGGAAAAAAGGGAATTTCAATGAACGTAATTTAGTCATCTTTGAGAAGTAAAATGTAAAAAAAAGGGGAAAAAAGTAGTTAAATTCTTAGCTGCAGGTTTGCAAGCATGAGTTGTTCACTTTGCATGCTGTGGGAAGCTTTAGGAAGATTCCCCTTTCTTCGTTTGGCAGAGATGTCTCACCTGCTTCCAGGAAAGACTGCTTGTTCTGAAAACGTCCTGGCCTGTGACATTTGCCTTCGTCACTGACAACTCTCAGCGCTGAAGGCCAAGTGATCAGTTCCAGTGTAACTATCGGTCTCTGTCTGGTGGGCGTGGGGCTGCTCCAACAGCAAGAGGCTGCCAGTGATGGGATTCTGCCTTAGAAGAAATTTGGGACCAAAAAAAAAAAAAAGGCAAAAGCAGCCAAGCATAGCAGATTTTAAGGGTTAAGGCACAGACTGCAGGATTTCTTCAAAATTCCACACACTAATCCATCCTTTCATAAAATCTGACTTTCAAACTGCAGGCGAAACTTCCTGAGTGCCCGAAGTCCCATTTTCCAAAGTGCCATCCACATTTTTTCTGTGTCTGTGAACAGAATCCACGTTCCCTCGTCACTCTCAGAACAGGATTGGATATACTTACTGTACATACAGCCCTTCCTAACCAGGAACGTGAACCTATTGTTGAACACAACTTTATCAACCCCCTGCCAGTGCCCAGCCACACGTCCCCAAACCACCAGCAACATTCATCGGAACAAGGGAAGCATGAACCTGCAGTTTGGAAACTGCTGGCGTAGCAGGGAATTGTCTGCTCGTCTATTTATAAATGAAGTCTGAAGGTAGCTTCACTGGTCACCCCACAGTGACTTGCCTGAAATCCAAAGTAGCAGACCTGATTATTCATAAATTCTTGCTCCTTACTCTGGAGCAGCAGGTTTCTGCAAAACCTGGCTTCCCCCTATGGCCATGGTGCCTCTGAAAACCTTTCTGAAGCTTACTCCTTGAATTCAAACATCCAAACCTCGTTTTTACATGAGGAAAAGAAAGCCAGAAGCACCATTTAGTCCTTTGCAGAAGGGATACGCAGGGAAGTCATCTTCCTCCAAGGCTGTACCTAGCAAGGTTTAATTAACCAGTTTCACGACTAGCAACATTTAATTAACCACTTGCACTACTTCCTGGAAGAGTCACTTTGCAGGAGAGTGAACGCACCACACTGTGGCAAAACCGGGCAGTGGTTTGAGGGCGGAGTGCCGCCTCATCGCACACTAGCCAAGGTTTTAAAAGTCTGCTAAAATTCTGATGTTAGCAGTTCATCCACCCCGACAGGATCCAAACCATCTGTCAGGAATTTCATCACAAGGTGGAATTAGCGGATGGCTGAGGGGCGTGTTGAGTTGCAGAATTAAATCTTAACTGTGGGCTAGTTTCCTTAGCTCTTCCACCCAACTTTCGTCTTTGTTATAACTGGCCAGAAGTCACAACGCTTTCGCCCTGCCTTTCACGGCGCATGACATTACCAAAGCCCAGAACAGCTCAGAAGGCTTTTGTTTAATAATACATTCATCCTCTAGAAACAAAAATCAGAAGAACCAGAGCAAAACCTACGCAGCAGGTGATGCTTCCTGCTCGCTTCCTTCCCAGAAATCCTGTCTCCTGGAAGGCAGCTTTATTTCCAGTCAGCCGAGTATTCACCTCATTTTCAAAGGTTATGACTTTTCATCCAGGTTATTTTTATGAGCTGTTGGCATTAACGGAAAAACATTCACGTAAATTTTACACAGCCCAACAAACCGCGATAGGCCACAGTAACACTGGCTGATGGAAAATCCCTCGCTAGCCTGAGACAGATTGGATCATCTACATGGCAGCAGTTCCACGCTGTTTTCTGTCCCTACGAGCACACCTAAGCCCGCTGATGTGGAAAACGCCGTGTTGCGCTCCAGTCCTCGGTAGGAAACCATTCCAAACGCACGTGGGATCCTTTGCAGCAACACGGAGGTTTGGATTTCATGCAAAATTCCAGACTTTTCTGATTTTGCAGCCAATCCAGTCTTATGAAAGGCTTTTACTTGGGGCAAAAAAAAAGCAAAATGGCTGTTAGGGAGGTTTGAAAGTGGGATAGCGGATGGGAAGGAGAGGCCCTACAGAATCAAAGGGTGCCTATGCTCTGTTTCCCAATCCCCAAGCTACCCATGGAAAATGGCAGCACAAAACCAGGGGACAGCACAGTGATTTTGTCAGCCGAGAGATGAACCTTTTCCCAAGCTCCTGACAGATCAGGATTTGATTGTGCCAGCATTCACACTCAAGCTATCGCAAAGCACTTTACAAATCAATGCATTACAGTGGTTCGATCGTCTCCAGCAAATGGAAGCCTAGAATAGAAAAAATGGCCTTTAATATATGACAAAAGAGTCTGATGCCAGAATTTCAAGATGAAATATAGAGAGTGGCAAAGATTTGTGATTGCACCTTTCCTCTCGAGTGCCTGGAACTCACTGGAGAATGGAGATAGTTATTCAAAATACATATTGCTATGACCTGAACTCACCATATTCCGATCGTAGTTGGGAGGTTCCGAGGATGCAAGAAGAGTTAGATCCAGGGCTTAGGCACAGATCTGAACAAAACCAAAGCCGTGGGTTACATAAAGAATACACCACACCATATTATAGTCTTTCCCAACCATACAAACACCACTAAACACCATGGAAATGAACAGGAGCTGTGTTTACACTGCAGGAAGTTGTGGCTTGTCAGGATACAGTTGTATAAATAATTTTAAAATATAAGCCGGTACATGCTGCACATCCTTTTGAAAAGGAAGATAATGGAATGGAAAATTCTGTGTTCCCACCACACGCAGAAAGTCATTCTAGTGCCTGTGACACGCAGACACGTGCTGGTGCCTGTTGAAAACTTCCTTCCTTGAGCCTGGATCAGGCTCATGGTGGAAACAGAGAAAGCAATCAGGGTATTTGCCATAAAGGGGGAAGAATTCAGCGTGCACTTGAAATACAAATCTGTATACGTAGCAGTTATGTTTTCCTAATGTGCAGTATGAAAAGAAAACAAGGGTTAAGTGAGAGAAGGAAACACAACGTGAGAATTCAGTAATTTTTTGTGATCTTTAGCTGGTTTTTTGTTCCATTTTAGAACGACAGGTTCACAGGAACCTAAGCGAAAATAAAAACCAACCCTGGTGGTGACAGTGGTCACTTCATGCATACTTGTGTATTCTGCTTCTGCTTGGGTAGAAACCTTGGGGTGTTTTTTTACTCTCATGAATATGGTGCGAGGCAACAATAAAAATACACATCACTTGGTATCTGTGTTTTGTTTGTAAAGCCCTTGCACCAAAAATCACAGTTAGGTCTACACAACTGATGGGGTTGGGGATGGGATCTGTATTTCACAGCTTTTCACCCTTCAGATTCTGATCTGGAAGTGTCAGAAGGAGAGAGGTATTGCTCCTAGCCAGCACTTTTCATGGCCGTAGAACACTTCCCACCAGCCAGATGCTCATAACACACCAGGATCCCTGATGGGAACTAACACACATGTAAATGGTCCCAGCAGGCAGGCCAGGGAAGTTTCCTGTTTCAGCAGAGATACCCCAAGAGCCATTAATAAAATCATACAGGAAAAAATATTTTAATATATCTCTTACCCCCCCCGATGCCTCCCAAGGCCAGCTACGCTCTGTGACCGTGGTCCTTCGGCTAATGAAAACAATCCAACCCAACACAGTGGATGTCTGCCTTGTGGGACCAGGGGGAAGATAAAATAGAACGTGTGGTCCCTCACCTGATTGTGGTCATTAGTCCTTTTAGGACGCATGTCTTCCTGGAACTCTGGGGGAAAAAAAGAAGGAAAAAAAATCAAAGGAGGTTGTAGTTTTGCCATGAGACAGAAGCCAGTGATGATGCTGTGTTGTTACTGCTGCCTCCAAGGTTCTCCTGTTGTGTCAGGCAAAGACACAATCCTTGGAAGCCTTGTGGAATAGGCGGCCTGCACCCATCCATGGCAAAACACGCCCCATCCCTGGAATGGGATGGGGCTTGGAGCCCCATCCCTGGAATGGATGAGGCTTGGAGCAACCTGGTCTAGTGGAAGGTGTCCCTGCCCATGGCAGGGGGGTTGGAACTGGATGATCATTAGGGTGCCTTCCACTCTGTGATTCCATGATTCTATACTTTAGGAAGCACCCAGGAGTAGGCAGCTCCCTCCCGGGCCCACTTCACCTTGTTCAATCTCTACCTTGCAATAGAGTGGCCTGACGAATCTGCTTTATGTTCAGACATGCTCCATGCAATCCAGAAACGTTACACGAATGAATAAATGTTTGCTTTGCAATCTGGGCCTCAGCTCTCAAATGAAAATCAGTCCCACGGCGAAGGGCTGCTGAAGCCGAGATAATACATCATTTGTCTAGCAGGGACTCTCTTTTACCATCCTCCACGGCTTGCAGTTCTCCCCATTGCAAGGCCAAGCTGTCAGGAGGGTCTGACAACGGTAGCGATGGCAATAATTCATTTATTCCTCTTCCAGCACTCCAGACTACCCTGGACAGACTCCAGACACGCCAGACTACCTATCTGCTCGCCCTCAGAGTCCTGGTCTCATTTCACCCATTTTTCTTACGTGTTTTGCCACTTCTAGAGTAGCTGCTATTTACTGCGTCATGACCTTGAACTGCTTGATCCAGGAAAGCAGCCTGGGCTGTGCCTTCCTCGGAACAGTTGTACCTGCCGAGGCTCAGATGGAAACAAGCTCCAGATTCAGGTACAGCCTTAAAAGAACGTCAATTCTTTCCTAGATTTCTGTGCTCAGACAAATCCACGTGGGCAAACTGCACTCCGCAGAGCATTCCCACGCAGCAACAGGGCCCCAGGGCTGCTCAGAGGGTGCCAAGGCCAGTGCTACAGCTGTGCAAGGCAAGGGTCATTTCAACAGCCGACGGCACGAGCCGGAGCCTTAGGAAGCTGCAGACCCCAGGATTGCCCAACAGGTCACCCAAGGGCACTGCTGGCCCCTCCTTGAAACAAAAAGAGATGTGCTGATCTATTCCCTTGGTGGTTTCCATACAGCTTGAGGTAGGAGAAATGAGAGTAATGTAAAATATTACATATTCAGAAATATTCATAGCTGACTTGGACATTATGACAAGGTGGAATCTGGGTCAACTCCCTCCCCTACTCCCCTTTGTTTTCCAGGAGAAAAGGATGACATTACTATTGCCGTTATGGTGATTGTTGCTGGAATGCGACATCTGCTTTTGAGGGCTACTCTTGAGGGAAAAAAAAGTTGGATACAGCGAAAGAACCAGAAAGAAATATACAATTATTTTAAATCTAAAAAGCGTGCCATTTATCAAATCGATGTTTTAATTCTAATTTCTTAAGAAATCATCTAGTCTGTTTTGTATACACTGAATGCAGAAGACACTGCAGATTTGAATCCATCAGGAGAACACAAGATCCATCTGCTGAAGATAACGGTAGATTGATTCACCACAAATAAAGTGCAAATTTTCCACCCATGTGAATAATTAACTCTCGGAACTGGTCATTTTGGAATGCACCGAGATGTCACGAACTCTCTAGCGAGTATCAGAATAAAACACAAAGCGACCCTGGGGTTTCAACAGGAACTTCTTGTTAGACCAAGGAAATGCTCATTGAGCTTTGATCACCTCTGCTGCGGAAACCACACTAGATAATCGTGATGGTTCCTTCTAGCCTTAAAGAAAATGTACATAGCCTTAAAGAAAATAAATGTACATGCACTGCACTTCTGGCACCTACAAACTAAAGGGTCACCTGTTGGATGTAAGTAAAGACTGACTTTCATCTCCAAGTAGAACAGCTGAATTCTGCATCATTTGTTCTTCCCAAAAAAACCCTCAGGGAATCTATGCGGGAGGAATGGGAGGAAGGATCAAAAGATTTCTTAGGAGCAAAAGCACAAATGTTCAAATCCAGCTCTGCTCTCCCTCACCTCCTATTTTTAGTAAACTGGTAAGAACATAATTACTATTGAAAATTCTCCCTTTCAGTCAAATGTTGTTGACTTTGGCCAGCAGTTCCCAAAGATATTGGGGAAGAGGAGGACACGAATGCGTTAATTCCATGTGAAACCGTGCCAAAACCCACTGTTAAACAGTCCAGGTTTGTTGTTGCTGTTATTCCCTCTGCTTCAACTGAGTTGGACTAACAACTGAGCTATGGAAGAAAGCTGTAGAAGTCTTCTCTGGCTCCATTCCCCACTGGATAGTTGTTCAGCTCCTTCGAAGCGTTGTGAAAAGGCTTCTTCACATCCCTTAGTCTAGGGACAGTATCGTCACAGCCTGCCTCTTTATTTGAATTCACAGCTGAAAGATTGAGATAAGAAGAAACAGGAAACAATCTCACAAATAAACAAAGACATGTTCAGGGTGGATCCACACCCACCTAAAAATGGAGACTTTCCATTATGGAACAGACCTGGCAATAATCCGCATCTGCTTTTCACACTAAGGGCATAATCATTCCGTGTACTGTTACACTCCAAACACCCCCTCCAATTAGACCTTTGCTACAGCTCAGAAATAACAGTGGCAAGAATGAGAACCACAGTTCCCACTCCATGCTGTTGTTTGGAGATTTCTCACTATTAACTAAAATAAAGGTATGGCAAAAATATTTAGTTGTGCACATAGAATCACAGAATCACAG
>NW_010265963.1:0-1155 GCF_000690775.1 Eurypyga helias
GCCGGGCACACCCTGCTCGCAGCCCCGGGCTGGGCCAGGGCCGCGAAGCTCGGCGAGCCTTTCCCCTGCCCTCCCCGGCCCTGTTCTTGCTCCCACGCACACACACACACGCGCCCGCGGGCATCCCCTCAGCAGGGCACAGGGCGTCTGAGCTCCCCCCGCCCGGGCAGAGACACAGACAGAATGAAACATTGCAAAGCGTAGGAAAAGATGGAAAAGGTGCTACCTTGGCAACTAGAGGAGGTTAGGAGCCAGCTGGTGGGCTGGGGGCGGTCGCGCTGCCTGCCTGCCTGCCCGCCGCCGGTACTCTCCTCGACTACGCGTATTCTTAAGCAATAACAACGTAATCCGTATTATCCACCCAAGAATACCCGTCACCGAAGAGAGTCAGAAAGCTGCTGCTGCTGCCGGAAGTGCTGCACCGGGACAATAAATCCATAACTATAATTCCCCTCTAGAGGAAGGAGAATCCACAAGGGTTGCCGAGTGATCTCGTCCCATATCCAACGGGCGCCGAACATTCCCATCCTGCGGAGGCGAACGAGAGGAGCAGGCGTTTAATACACACGCGTACAGTCCCTCTGCTCTCCTGCTGCCTTACTGGCGCAGGCAAGGTCTTGCAGGCGAGGTGAAAGGAAATAAATCAAAGTAAGGTTGAGTTTACCTGGTGATTGCATGGTTTCTTCCTCTGTGCTTCTCTGGCATCCTATTCCCCAGCTGTATGCAGCATCAATTCTCTCTGGGAGCTTGCAAGAGATGTCACACGCAGCAACAGATTCCTGTAAAAGAGATGCACGGTTAAGCACACAAATAGTACAAATCTGTTTGCATAGGTGGGCTTGGGAGAGCTCCAATAAAGCAGCAGCCACGCCTGAGAGACTTTTCATCTGGGCTTTGGAAATGCATTTTACAAGTCCTGACTCACAGTGACTCGATGTGCTATCAAGTGGAGGGAGGGCGGGAAGGAAAGCGCTGGAGAAAAAGAAAATCAAAGAAAGAAATAGCAAAGGCTCCGAGCTCGGCAGAACCACTCCTCTGCCAGGCCTCCCTAGCGCCCTAAAAATCTGCGGGGGGAAAGGAAAACGGAAGAAAAAGGCTTAGAAGTACAAATTCGGCGCCCTTCGCTCCCCGCCTGCGCCCGAAGGGCAGAGCCCA
>NW_010265964.1:0-572 GCF_000690775.1 Eurypyga helias
CCCCTTCCTTGTATATTTAATGTTCCCATTTAGCCATTTCATTGCCCAAATCTTGTATAGGTGCTTGAAGGCACTGTTAAAGTTTTCAGTTCTACGTTGGGGATTGGGCAGGCACTATACACTCCAATGCATGCATAAAATATTCTTTGGAAAAAACATAACATTCCTAATGTACATCAATTGTTAGTGAACTTGGCTCTGAATTAGTGTGTTTCAGTTGCAGAACAGTGGTATGGGCTGAGAATATACTTGAATAGAGCACTTGAGTAACGAGTCCCATTTCCAGAAGAAAAAGGAAACCATCAATCACAGCCCATGTTACACCCCAGACCCTAACATGACAAGGAAAAGATTGTGTTTAGTGAAGCCTTTCAACAAAGGGAAGGGATAAAACTCCATGACATTACAGAAGTCTTTGAAGGTTGAGTCTCACAGCAGACCTCAACATAGATCTAGAGAACTGATGATCCTTCTTTTTTTCATAGAATCACAGAATGGTTTGGGTTGGAAGGGACCTTAAAGACCATCTAGTTCCAACCCCCCTGCCTTGGGCAGGGACACCTTCCACTAGA
>NW_010265965.1:0-633 GCF_000690775.1 Eurypyga helias
CTTTGGCTTTCCTAACCTGATCTTGACGATCCTCTCAGACAACATTTAAGACAACATCCTACAACTTAAGTAAGAATAACTCCATGCTCCAAAGCATGGGAAAGGTCTGAAAAAGGACAAAAAAAGAAAAACAAAGAAACTCAAACAATGAACCTTACAGCCAGTTTCACAATGATGATCCTGCTTTGGTTGCTGTGAAAAGTTTACATTGAACTTCCTACTCGCCACACTGCAAACGCATGCTAGCTGCTTTACCTGCCTAACTCTTCTCTGTAGCCACTGGCAACCATTTCTAGTGTAGACTGCAAAAGCAAGGCAGCGATCTTTAATCAGGTGACTGTTTGCAAAGACAAGAAAAACCCCACACCACCACCCCAATGATTTCTGCCTTCATAGGTTCAGTAGTCTTGAAAATAATAAAACCAATATATCAAGCCATACAATTGAAAATCCTGAAAGAATTCTGCTGGAAAGAAAGAGAGTCAGTAGATTTAAACTGGATATCAGGAAGAAATTCTTCCCACAGCAGGTTCTGAGCCACTGGAACAGGTTGCCCAGAGAAGCTGTGGATGCTCCCTCCCTGTAAGGGTTCCAGGCCAGCTTGGATGGGCATTAGAGCAACCTGGTCTAGTG
>NW_010265966.1:0-19791 GCF_000690775.1 Eurypyga helias
TTTTTTTTAGAGTTTAAATTCTCTATTTGATAAAGCACGCGGGTATCATGGCCAACGTTGCAGAAACCGTTTGACAGGACAGGGGAGTTCACCCTGAGTACAGTTTCCAGTGTGCTTACAAAACCTGGGCAGTAGGCGATGTCTCAGCTCCTGTAGCAGCGTTGCTGTGGTAGCTCTGTTCTTTCAAGGGTATGGAAAAAAAAAAAGATGGTGACGAGAGGTAACATGTTTTTAAGATTTTTAGACCAATGGATACAGAAATAGATGAGATCTGAGGTCTGACAGCTTGCCGGTTTTCTTCCCTTTATCAGCTTGCCTATCCTTGTCTAAAATTTCACGTTGCAGAAAAAGCAGAAACCGAAGAGCCCTGCTATGTTTGATAGTTGAGAAATGTGCATTCAGGGAAGTGCTGACAGTTTTGTTTGCTGTAAGTAGGTTGTTTCTGTGCAGAAGACTGGAAACCTGAGAGCAGAATGGGACCCTGTGTCTTTAGTAAGGCCACGAAGATGCTCCAAGGGCTGGAGCACCTCTGCTATGGGGACAGGCTGAGAGAGTTGGGGTTGTTCAGCCTGGAGAAGAGAAGGCTCCGGGGAGACCTTATTGCAGCCTTCCAGTGCCTGAAGGGGCTACAAGGAAGCTGGGGGGGACTTTTTACAAGGGCCTGTAGTGACAGGACAAGGGGTAACGGGGTTAAATTGAAAGTGGGGAGGTTTAGATTGGATATCAGGAAGAAGTTCTTCCCAGAGAGGGTGGTGAGGCACTGGAACCAGGTTGCCCAGAGATGTTGTGGATGCCCCATCCCTGGAAGTGTCCAAGGCCAGGCTGGATGTGGCTTTGAGCAACCTGGTCTAGCGGAAAGTGTCCCTGCCCATGGCAGGGGGGTTGGAACTAGATGATCTTTAAGGTCCCTTCCAACCCAAACCATTCTATGATTCTACTCTGCAAAGTGGAAATGAAGGGCATATTGCAGAATCTCTGACTTCTGCTGCTTATAGGAAGCCAACATTCAGCCTAGTCCCCCTACCATTACACCTGCACCCTACAGCAGGTGCATTTCCCAAATACAATAGTTTCCTTTTTCTTTCTCTCCTTGGAAATAGTCACCACTTAAGACACCTTTTTTTTTTTTTTCCTGAAAACAAGAAGTGGTTTTTTTCTGCATGTGTTTGGGAAAAGGTGATACAATAGATTAAATCCACTTATTCCTCCTTTTTTATTTTAATGCTTTGTAGGGCACATGAATGCTCCTGGACCATTGCTTACTGGTTTTGTATGTTTCTAGAGAAGTCAGAAAGAAACAAGTTTCCTTCTGCTCAATTTTTAGAACTTATTTTTCTATCCCCTGTGTATTATCTCAGGCGATGGCATACACTTCTTACTCTGCTTCTGGCCTGTGCTCTTCCTGAAAGCCATGTTCTGTACTGCGTGTTGCTCTGTAATCTTCTTAAGTTGTCATTTCACTTGTGCTGTAAATAGAAATCCATTTGTGTAATTAATGATTTTGTTATTACAGGACCTTTTTTTCCCCCCTTTTGATTTAATTTCTCTTGTGCATAGATGTCAAACAGGCCATCGTTAGCCTGGAAGTATCCCGCAGATGATGTTTGTTGAAGACAATGTTGTGGGTTCAGGTGAGAAGCTCTGGTTTTGATCTCATACTTGCAAGAAAGATTTTTCTGAAAGTGCAAACCCAACAGCTGAGTGACAGTGCTTGCCCAGGCCAGGCCAGTGTCTCTGAGGGAGTATGAACTTCCCAGTCCCATTACTCCTATGTAGGAGTTAATCCCCAAATCTAATGTATAGACAGCAATCTGTTAACTTGCTGCGTACAAGTGTAGGAGAGCGTAAGACGCAAAGCTCAAAATGAAGGGAAGGAGTGCAGGGGGAATCAAGTGTCTCATGGTAGGAAAAGAAAAGACATGAAAGAGACTACAGCAAAGCAAAAAGAATAATAGCAGTGATACCAAAGGATCAAATTAAAAAAAAAAAAAAGAATTATGCTGAATGTGGGAACACAGCAGTGGAAACCTCACATCCTCAGGATGTGCTTATCTCTGAAGGATGGTTTATATTCAACTTTCGCTCTGTGTGTCAATCTCTTCCTGATGAGAGAGCACTTTCTGCTGCTGGCAAATGAGCCTGCAGCATCTTCACTTCTTATCGTGGCACATGGACTGTCGGCAAACATGGAATTCTCTTTGGTAGAATAACCCAGTGAGGCTGTTCAGTAAGAGGAAACATGCACAGTCTGCCCCAAACTTTCTCATTCCTTAGCCATGGCTAAAGCAGTCTAGAATACCACTAAATTGAGGGGGGAAGTCATTTCAACTTTACACTAAAATTTTTCACTGATTGGCTTTCATTGATCGTTGAAGCATTTCCAGCTAGATGGGAAAACTGTCCTTATTCCCTGTTAAACAGGGAAGTTTTTAATTCTCTGCCTGCTATAGGGAACATGTGTCTGTGGTTTTCTCTTCTCACTGATTGCAATGCATGCATTTTTCAGTACGTTGATACTTAATTTCTTTAGAGTGCCCATATCTGAATTTGATATTCTTATTAAAAAGGAATTACCCCAAACCCTTCATTATAATGAAAAAGCAGAACTGAGATAGGTCAGACACTGAGGAAACTGTTCCCTTTTATGACCCTGCCTTGCCCTTTACAAAAGCCAGCTTCAGTTGGTTAGAACTGCCTGTGATTGCTCATCTTTCCCAGTCATTACTTCCTGCATACACACAGCAGAAGAGAAGTCTTGTGCCAAAGAAGATTAATGAAAATCTACATTACACTTCATTCAAAGCATCTGCCTGCTTTGGAAGTCATGCACTGGCACACATTCTAATTAGAGGCTTTTTAATTTTTTTTTCCTCACTTTTGGGGAGGAAATTTAAAACCAAGAAGATATTTTCTCCCTGATTTTTTTTTAAAACGGTCACACCAGCTGTGCACATGAAATCTCTCACACGGAATGTGTGTTTTGTATCCGAGACTGCTGCAGGGGTTAAACTAATAATTGCGCCTTCTCAGAAACAGCACAATGTAACAATCATCCTTGAAAAGGGGGAAATCTACTTTTCTACAAATGTGAAAGTCAAAATGATCACTAAAAATGTATCTGCACCCTGAAAGAATCCACTGAGGCTCTTGCACATACTAGCTGCTGACAGCGGGGGAAACGGGGTATATTATGACTAATTTTTACAGTGGGAATAAAACCCAGGTAATGATATGCCTATGAACAGAGAGGACTGAGGAATTTCCTGAAATTGTGAGGTGAATTGTGCAGTGATATGTGCTCATCCTGAACTGATTTTCCTGCCTCGTGGCTGGGAGAGGATGAGAGGAAGACAACTGACCCGATGAGAAAGTGAAGTTGTGTAACCAGTGCCGGTGTCGCACTGGGACAAACCCCCCTTGTCCCTTTGCATGCCTGTTGCTCCCACGTTCCTCTCACCTGCAGGGTGGGTGAGCACATCCCTGTGTCTCATCTGTGGGTGAAGAGTTTCCCTCGCATGGGCATGGCCCTGCCCTGGCAGCGGGAAATCCCTTCGCTGCGGGGACCAGGACCCAGGGGGCATGGGTGGGTTGTTGCGTTGGGGGTTTGCAGTCACAGCAGAGTTCCTTTGAGTTTGGAAGATCACCCAGTTTTCCCGTCAGGTATGAATGGCTGAGAGTCATCAAGGAAATGATTGCACATGAAGAAAGGACTGATTCTAGGCAGGCAGTTTAACATTCGGCAGAAGATTTCTGGGGGAAAAAAAAAGTCACCACCAAATATATATCTATATATAAAAAAAAGCAGCATAATTGCATTCCCAGGTATCCGCTTCCAGAGATGGATGTGCTTGAAAGAAAGAAAACTTTACAGAGCTCTTCATCTAGCTTGCTACCTGGCAGGATAACATCCTTCAGTCTGTCAATTTCTCGCCATCAAAAGGCTATGAAATTCAAAGAAATGTGTTCTTAATACATTATTCAGTGTAGCTTTCCAGTTGCGTGCTTTGTAAATAGTATTTTTAGGGGTTTTGAAATGATGAGAAGACAGGGGCTGGCCAATTTTCATTAGGCTACCTTACAATTTTCAGCACTGCCGAATTATTTTGCATTCTGCTATAGAAAAAGGAGTAGTGGATGAGGAACACAATCACCCATTTTATCTAAGTGTGTGGCTACAGACAAAAGACCCTTCTGTCAGTGAAATGTAGACTGAGTGAAAAATCAGAGTACGTTAGCTACGTGGCTCCAATTTTGTATGTAAATTGCCTTCCCACACCCTCTCTGTATTAATGCTTTAATGACAAGCAAAGAATGTAATTCTGTTTTGGGCTTTTTGTCTGATGATAAGTCTCTGTGCTCACTGCTCCCGAACTTGTCACCACTGTGGTGAGATCCATTGCATCTTAAGTGCTCCAAGTCATAAGCTATTTAGCATACATTCATTAAAATCCCTTATTTTCCTCCATTAATATTTTTAAAGTAACTCCCTAAGGTTACGTATTTCCTTAGAGTTAAAGCAAATTTTCAAGGACTTGTTTCAGTAAATTGTTAGAAATATTTGCTTAACATTTTTTTTTTTTTTTTTTTTTTAAGGCGTGAGGCTGGGGCAGACATTGCTTTTCTCCAATTCTGTTGAACTTGGGAGTCTCAAGGAGACATCCATATCGTGTTACACCTCAGCAGATTCGCCTGGAAGATTTTAGGTTGAAACTTTGGAATTGATTCCACCTCAGAGATTCGTGACATCGATAACTGTCTTTGGCTTATAAAACCTGGACCCAGAAAATAAAAAGCTGAGAGCTGGGATTGTCCATCTTAGTGAAGTCAAGTCAGAGAAATATTAATATTGATAGCCATGAAGAAACCATGGGGGAGAGGAGTAAACGCCAGACCATGACAGAAAGTATTTGAGGTAGAACAGATCGTAACACTGGCAGGAGATTGGAAATTAGACATTTTTTAATGATGAAAATCTTTGGCTTTGCAAACAGTTTTATAATGGCAGTAGCAAGAACAAACTACCCAACAGACATTAGACTGGCTAATGATGAGCTGACGTTGGGAATGTTACGGCACTTCTCTTGCAACTGCAGGCAGCCTAGGCTCAGGGAGGGATCCACAAGCCCCCATTCAGTTCTAGGCTTCCAGAATCTTTCAGCCTTTGGATCTCTAGCAAATGTCAAAAGCAAATCTGTGCTGGAGGAGGCAGGTCCTCAATTTCTGTAATGTGGTATTTACAGGGTTCTGTCATAAACTGCTGCCCTACAGAAAAGAGGGGGAGAGAAGGAAAAGAATACTTGCTTTTTTAGAAGTTTCAATGCAAGAAGCTTAAAATGACGTTAAAACCAGTTATAACTTTCTGCATTGTATCTTCATTTCCTCAGCTGCCATCTCCCTCCAAGAGAAATGAGCTACCCCCAGTAACCTTAGTGGTAGCCAGACCTGCCTTCATGCAGGATGAAAATAGATTCAAGTTGAAGAGAAGAGATACCTGAACGATGCCCGTTCAAGTGTAAGTTCAGTGTTTCTTGTAATGGTGCTTGAGGATTTGAGGAATGATGCTGCCCAGAAGGTTTGGCTTAATCCCAGTGTCTTTGGCTGCTGTATTGATTGCACGGGCTTGCAGGCAAGTGTGGCCTCAGGATAATAAAGATTTGTGTTGTGTTTAGAAAGAGACACTCATGGCTTCAGGATAAGAAAGATTGTGTTGTGTTTAGAAAGAGACACTTAAGGCCCTTGGGGGAAGGGGTGTGGAATTAGCCTCCTCACTTCTCCCCCCAGACGTTGGCGTGCCATGAGGCACAATGAAGTTTTTGACTATAAAAAATTTGCCTTCAGATTGACAAAGTAGCCACTCCCGGCACCCTTGCAGCTTGTGACTGAGCCTGAGCAAGAGCAATCTGCCATGCTCCGTCTCTTGGGACTGTGCCCTGGTTTTCAGTGTGCACTGCTTATAATAATAAAAAGTAAAGAAGTTGTGGAAAAGTGTCCGATAAAGAGTCTTCTCTCGGAATCGGAAATCAGCACCCTGTCACAGCAGGCACACCTTCAGGGAGAGCGTACCAGTGCTTCAAACACTGATACTGTCTTCTGCATTGAACTCTCCCACCGCTGTGGGGAAGGGAATACAAGTTCTCTGTAGCTTCAGCACTTAAATACTACAGAAATGCCTGATAATAAGGGAGCAAAGAAACCATTCGGTGGCACCAAGCTTGGCATGGGCTGTCGATAATGCTAATTAATAATGTGTATTAGGTTGTGTTCTCATCTCTGTCCTCTTTTAATTTTGATTGTTACAAGCAATTTCACTTCCTTGTGTCTCGGAGTGAAGGCCTTGTTGAACTGGTCCCATATACCCTTTGTTCTCGCTGATGTATTAAGATGGCTTGACATACTGATACATTCCAGTTTTGAGATGGTGGTGATATAAAAAAATGCATTCCTCCTTAAAAAGTGCTTTTTGTCGGGGTTTTTGGGGGCTTTTTACTTCTCCTCTTCAGTTCCTTGTGGTCCTGGGGATAATTGCAGGCAGATGCCAAGCCATGGGTGCTCCAGGCCGTGTTTCTCAATTTGTGCTTTATCTTGCCTATCAAAGAGCCTTATGACAACTGAGGCCCCGGCAGGTGATGTGGCATTGCCCAGGATGAGCAGTGTCCAAGGCCATGGCTATGCTCTGCCAGCTACACGCTTGACTGCAGAACAGGCGGAGGTTGTTGCAACAACTCAGGAACAAGTGTGTTTGCTAAAAGCTGCTCCAGCGTGTCATGCAAAGACAGCCTAGAATTAGACAAATCTGAAGGACTTAGACCTGTAAACCTGCAGGAGGCTGCTTAGGATAACAAGTAAATCCAGATTTAAATACTTAAACTTTTCAGTATCTGAACGTTAATGTGTAGGTTTGAAGCCCTGGAAATCTGTTTGGCAGCCTGTGTGTAAAGTAACGTAGTTACCGCATTTCCGTTGCGCTTTCGGTGCAGTGTTTTCCTGCTGTCAAAATCAACTACTGAGCCTTTTAATGTCTTTTTTTAATTGTCTCAGTTACTGATGCAAATTCATATAAGAGATGTCTCCTTGCTAGAAAAGCAATCTGTAAGAAAAGCAAGTGTGTTTTTATTATCTGCATATTTCAGAAATGCTCAAAAAAGAAGAGTCTGTAGCATTTATTAAGAGATAGGGTTTTAACTGTGAAATAGTCAAGCTTGCTTACTTTGGAAATGCTGAGAGTGTCACTGTGGAAGTGTTACCAGAGATGTGGCTTTGTGTTTCATATATAGCCGTTGTCTTTGGAGACAACTCGCTATGGTAGAGCTCTTCACTGGAAACACAGTGCTTGGGTGAATCGTTGCATTTTCTTGTGTCTTTTCTTGCACGCCATGGACTTAAATAAAAATCTGATCTGGCTTTGGCTAACGAGTGGAAGAATGGACAAAAGTATAACTCTACTCCAGAAATGGACAGTGTCGTTCAGCTTCAAGTTTGGCCTCAAACTCTCACATTTCTTAGTGTGTGAGTAAGAGGGCAGTGAGGGTTAAACTGTTATTTATTGGCTGGTGGGTTTTGGGGGCTTTTTTTAAAATAGCATGCTTAATGCTATCGTAAGGCTTGAAACAGAGAGAGAATGTCACCTTGCAGTGCAGTCACATGCAAGGACTGGAAGAGCCCTGTCCCTTCTGATCTAATAAAATGATGCTTTATCTGGAAGAAGGTGTAAAATTACTTCCTATTTATCCACACCCCTGCTGAGACTAAAATTAACCTAAAGAGGTGCTTAATGGCACCTTCTAAGCCATCATAGTAATTAAACAGCTTTATAACATTTTCTTTCCGGGAAAGAACCTTTTCTTTCATTTGTCATTATTCCTTTTATTTGACACTGTAGAAATGATATATACTAATAACTCTCATGTCAGTAGTGACTTTCAACAGTTTTTTGGGAAACAGCTCCCACACTGTTCTTGGCTATATATATATGTATATATGTCTTTTCCTGAAAGTGGTGCTGGCAAAACATCTCCTGCCATCACAGACATTGACAGCTGAGGCAGCCTGGAAATGCCAATTAATTTGGCCATTACAAATTTTATACTAAATTTTGTCTCCTTTTTAGGGGAGTTGCAGGGGTAAAGTAAAAGAAGGGAAACGGCTGGCTGATGGAGGAAATGATAAGGGGTCTGCTTAAAATCACTGAAGCAAGGAAAAGAACCTAAATAAAAAATTTGCAAAGGATGATTGGTGACAGGTAATGCTAATTCTTTGCTTATCTTTTAGTTTCTTTCAGCATGACATTGTCTGAGGATTTCACAGCTCCCAAGAAGCGCAGGCTTTCCAGTGCCTGCGGGGCAGAAAGTGCTATTCTGCCAGAGCACCAGAGGAGCAGAGAATAATAACCAGGTCTCTTGCTTCATCGTCCCATATTTACATTAACACTGTTCTTGTATGTCATAGGGAAATTGCTGCTGCTCTGAATGTATGAGAAAAAATGAGGTTTGTGACAGGAAGGTAAAGCTCATAGGAGGATTGTACCAACGTGAATGGTCTGGATAAGAATCTGCACAGGTACGGGAACATTTCCAGGGATCTGGTTGCCCATTTTTAAACCTATATTTTAAATGGAACTGACAAACCTCTCTGTGTAAATGTTTCAAATTACTTTCTTTCTCTTTATATATACATTTACAAATTGCTGGTTTTCTTTCTGGATGAAGGTGATACACATATTTGTGTTTCCAGATTTTTTGTGGTACGAATCCCTTGTGCTGCCTTTTAGCCATTTCAGTAGTGCTCAAGCCTGTAGATGTGTCTCTGCCAGAGGCCTGAGAGGTGTGCACGCCTTTAGCCTCTGTGCCCACGTCTTTCATAGCGGCTTTGACCCTTTCCCTGCTGTGCCTCCTACCAGTAATCAAAAAGCCATTTTGTTTGTTTTTTAGCTGTTACTCACAACTAGCCTGTTATTTTGCACTCAATTCTTAAATATTTATTTTCTTTGAAAGTCTAATTTGGTTAAGGGCTGGACCCTAAACTTCTCTCACCCAGTGAAATGGTAGCATGTTGGTCGGGATTCAGAGAGGATGTCCAAGTCAGTTTAAGAAATGCTGTGTTGGGAAGTGAGAAGGACCAGTGCTGTCCATCCACCTGGGCACTCATTTCATGAAAGGATGATTCTGAGGCAGTACCTGATTACAAGAGGGTAACATAAACCAAAACAGCTATCCTCGGAGGCTTGCCAGTGCCAGCACAAGCAATCCCATTCAGAAATGATGCCATGCATTCCTAGAGCCATCCTTACGAATGCTTGGAATTCAGTATGGCTGAAGCCTTCTGCATTAAGGAAATAATAAGTCTGTTGTAGTAAAGAGTCCAGAACAAACAGCTACTACTAGTTACTGAAAGCGAAGCGCAGGATCCCATGCCAGTTGGCACGCTGTATTATTGACCAGATTTTCATCAAAAGGGTTTGGATCATTTTGAAGTGGGATGCAGGAACATATACTGGGGTTGAAATAACTAATGATCTAAAGCTTTGTATTAAATAACTACTCAGCTACAGTTCTGAGTCAGTCCTGCCCACCCTAAACTCCTTTCACTAACTAAGGTCCCCAGAACTAGACCATATTAAACTTATTACTGCAGTTCTCCATCTACATTTAAAAAATAAATTATTAACTTTTTAGAACTGATAAATGGTTGAATTCACACTAATTGTCGGTTACATTGTAACTTGCATTTACAGATTCTCACTGATCCAAAAGCTGAAAGTATTTTTCCTTCAGCTGGTTAATGTATTCAGAGTCTTTTAACTATGGCTGGAAGTGATGAAAACATGTCATTTTCCTGACATGTATTCTCAACCAAGAACTCTTTACTTGTCTTTTGCAAGTACAATAGACTGTCTATAATAATATCTCAGCCCTAGCTGTGGTATTTTTGAAGCAGATGCTCATGTTAGTCATCAACTCTTGCTCATACTAGTATGCCTTAGATACACCAATATCTCATTGAAGGCAGTGGGATTTTTCATGGCATAGGTACCTTCTGCACGAATCGGGGCTGCATTATCCAGTCCTTTGTGTCGAGATCTATGCCCAAAGCAGAATGTAAAATACTCCCAGAGAATGCAGCAAAAGGAAATTGCAAAGTTTATCTATAGCATATTTTGCAGGTAGCATTCACGGCGCATTTGGGAACGGCTACCGTATGAACTTCAGTTTGTCTGGGCTTCAAAATTTGTTCTGGGGAATGAATGTATTTTGTCTTGTTTTTTCTTTTCTTTTCTGGACAGAAAATAGATTTTACCTTTTTGTTTTGTTTCAATTTAAATGGAAACTAACAACAAAAGGAGGACTTCTCAGGGATTGTTATTTCATGTATGATTTCAAAGCCCTACGTTACAACTTTATAACTGTTCGTAAGGTCAGCTGGAGCATATCCATATTTTACAAGTTATGAGGTATTTAGGGCACCACATTGGCGTTGTGGATTTGCAAAGCATATCGATGAATAGCTATGGAGGAGTTGGGTATGTACACTACCATACAGAATGTTCAGTGCATAGAAAGAAAACGCTGTTGTAGTACCAAGTTTGACAGCCCACACGTGTGCTCTGGTGGGCTGCCCCATCCTTCACAGATGCTGCTGGATTCCAGGGTCATCAAAGCTTAGCCCATGTATTTTCAATGATTTGCCCCAGTTGCTGAAAATAGTGCTGCATGTGACGCACGTTGAAGGGAATTAGTTTGGTGGCGGCACAGCGAACTGATTATTTCAGGTATTGGCATTTTATCTTTCTCCTATGGGTATGGATTTACATATCTACAGAAAGAGCAGCAAAGAATTACAATTGCTGGAAATGTTCACTTTCTAGCTGAGACTGCAGTGAAACGATTAAATTCATTTTAAAATAGGGCTTTTTAGAAAGTAAGCTGACAGAATGGAGAGGGTTCACTACAGGGCTACACAAATGATTCAAGGTTTGGAAAACCTGCCACGTATTTAGAGGCTTAATTAGCTAACTCTTCTTTAAAAGAAAATTAAGAAGTGATATGATCAGCCTACAAATACTTATTTTGTCGTTCCTGGTGACAGCTACTCTCTCTCTCTCTCTCTCTCTCTCTCAAAAGCTTAAAAAAATCCAGCCAAACTACTTGGTGCCTAAAAATAAGAAACAACATTTCTAATTAGATAGATAGATAACTGGCCAAAATCAGAGCAAATACTTGAAATCTTTAAATCAAAACCATTGGCTTCCTAGAAGGAGGAACTTAGCTCAACCACGGTTTGATCTGGGCTGAAGGACATTCACCACCAAGGATATCCAAAGGTATGGTGATAACAATTCTTTCTGCCCTTGTAATCTGTGACTGTATAGAAGGGAGAGAGATAGGTAGTAGAGAACAGAGCTTATTTGGAATAGACACTATTTTACAGTCCACTAAAGACTTCAAGGCCAAAGTGAATTCCATAATAGTGGCAATTAAAGCATAGCTGGCTATCTTTCCAGGTTTGGCTTTAGAGTTAATCATGCAAAGGTCATTAATAATGCCACTCAAGCACAGCAGAACATGTAAAACCACCTCTAAACCACCTCTGACAAAAATGGGTTGCAAATCCTATCTTTCTCCCTAGTCAATTAAAAAGTGGTTGTTGTGGGGTTTTTTTGTGTTGGGGTTTTTTTTTTTTGGTAGGCTGTACAGATTTTTTTAAGAGTGACCTCTTTAGAATACAAGGCCCATTCCTACATATCTAAAATATTTTACTGGAATTTCAGGTGTACAAATAGAATTTACTTGAAATTGTATCAATTAAAAAAAATTATCACTTAAGTTAATTTCTTTTTTGTTTCAGAAAAGTAAATAAACATTGCCTGAGTAGGCAGGCAAGCAAAGATAGGATTGTTTAAAAAAGGACACCAGTTGTGTTAGGAAATACAAATCTTGCAGTCTTGGTCATAGAGTTGCTACCCATTGTTCCACGTGGCTTGCAAAATTCTTGATGAAATATCTTCATTCATTGTGGAGAAACTGTTTCTCTTCAGATAAATAGCAAAAGTTCTAATTATTAAACCTTTCTTGTAGTTTGTGCTCCCATTGCATAATTTTATATCCTTCGATAGCCCTTTTCCTTCACCTTTTCTCCCTAATTAGGGAACAGACACTGTTTGAATCTTTGTTCGTAGAGCAGGACCTACATTGTCAGGGGTTGAGTCCTCTGCAGAGGATGAGCTCTGTGCTGTGCCTCCGCAAGGAACATGCTGCCAATTATTTTTAGGGAAGACACAGTAAACATCTCTCTTTTAATGGTGACAGACTTAGCTAGGAGAGTGAAATAATAAATCTCACAGAAAGAGGAAGCTGACCAAATTATTGCAGGAGAAATCACTTCTGCCACATACCTAGAAATTTGGTGACAAAAGTGAAAATCCCTGAACCCTGGAAGGTTTTATCCATCTCTTGAATAATACTGTTTCGCATTTTTAGAGCATTTCATGTTTTCAAGATGCAGAACAGATGTTTCTTAATTCTCCTAATGGTTCTGTGACGCGGGTGAGCATCCCCTTGGCTTTACAGATGGGCAGAGGGGTACAAGTGAGGCTGAATGATTTGTCTCAGGTCACAGTGTGAATCAATGTCAGAACCAGGGATAGGATCAAGAAGTGCTTGGGAATACATGCCCCTGCTGAAACCACTCAACCACACTGTATGTGTCATACGAAATGGAAATTAATTTTTAATATTCCCGTTTCTAAAGCGAGATTCTGGATTTTAGACAAATTAAATATTTATTTTGTTGTGTATGACTTCATAAGCCTATAATTTATACCGGATAGATTTATTGGCTTTATTTCCCCATGATAATTATATAGTCCTTGTTGATCTAATGGGCTTGTCATTTTTAGTAATGTATCCATCTGCCCGAAGAAACAGCATTATTTGCCTCTTATGTACTTAGGAACAGAGTGGAACAGCACGCACGTAAAAATTACACTGAGCTTCGCTATTAAAACGCAGGGGTTTTCCTTCTCTTAAATGCAGATTAAATAGACTAAATTAATTTACAACTACTTCAGTCTTCCAAGCAAATTTAATCCTCTGATATTTATCAGGCTGGCAGCATCGCAGTCATCTATTTACTTAAAATATTGAATATTGAAACTGCTGATATGTAGCCATGACACCAGCAGATTGCCAAGAGTTTACAAACATTAGTCAGTCTGCCTTTAGCAGGAAAATCCAAAAGTGCCCAGTGCCTCTGAGCGGCTGGTCATTCAGACCTACCTGCAGGAGAGTGTTTGACACTGCCCGGCAGAGGGAATATTCAGGACTGAGACAACTGCAGTAAAGAGAGGTCTTCCCTTAGTCCCCGCAATCTCCTTTGCCTTCAGAAACTGATGAATTACTTTGCTGCTGATAATATACTGAAGCCTCTGCAGCCATGGCATCACCATAAATGTAAGTTTAAAATTCCTGTCCTTTGGCCCGGTCAGCCTCAAAATTAATTTATTTCCATGACTCAACCTTTTTAATCAAAAATGCCCCTTCCCAGAACCATGTAGCTCCTATTTTACCTGTGCAGCAAGGAGTCTGTCTCCTTGCCCAAAAAATCTAAGACTCCTCTTGTTTCACAGGGTCCCTATGAATTTTTTTCTGGGTGAAAACCGGGCTAAACTGCATCTTCTTTTGTATAAATAGTATATTGGAAACTGGGAAAACTGTGACATTCAAGACAGAAACTCTAAAAATATATCCTGACATTTTCCACAAATGAACATCGCATTTGCAGCTTAAATAAATAAATAAAAATAGGCATTATCTTAATTTTAATTCCTGCATCATTATTCTCATGGTAAAATTGGAGAATCCTACAGGTGCCATTCAGCCAGAGAGTCAGAAGGAGAGCGCTGCTGGGTATTTTTAAATAAATGTGTCCTTTAAAGGTTAAGTATGAATGAAAGAATGTAGCATTTTTGTTCAATTGCACTACTGTTTTAAAGACAGCATTACTGTCATATAACTCAAGGCAAATAATGTCTCAGACCAAAACAAGGATTTAGGGAGGTGGAAGTATTGACACAGAAGAATCTGGACCCTACGCAGGTATAGGAAAAAAGGCAACAGTGGAAAGCTTGAATGGCCTGGATTGTGAACGGATATATTGGCTGTAATCCTACTTTCACTGCTTCTTTTTCCTTGTGTTCCAAATTGGACTTCATCAGTCTGGGTCCACACTCATTACCTTCCCCTGCTCGCCAGGTTTCTACTTAGCATTGTGAGGATCAGAAACCATTTCCAAAGCAAGGGATTCTCATCTGTTTGCCTCCCTTGTCCTCCCCATCCGTGTTCTGTCCCTCTCCAGCTGGCCTCACAAGTGTCAGAGAATTTGGTCAGCGTGGTGCCAAAAGGAGAAGAATTTAAAAGGGAGGCAAGTCATGGAGGTTGTTAAAAATCCTGTCATGGATTCCCAGGGTGCAGACAGATTAGTGACGCTATTTACTGTTGGATAAGATGTAACTAACTCTTTGCCAGAGAGCTTAATGAGGACGAGATACCTGCTACAGGCGTGAGTGGTAATGCCGAGGTAGTTCCCCTTTTTCTTCAGCCCTGAAATGGGAGAGAGAGGGGACGCAGAAAAAGGCAGGAAGACTGAAGAAAGGAAACTGTTTATGGTCCTACTTCTTCAACTGATAGGTTAGGTATAATTTTTTCCTTTGTCTTGTCCTATCTACTGAAGGCCATGTTATTGTGACTGGTTTGACAGTCATATCTTTCTTGTTTATAATACAGTTTGACTGACAATAAGTCAGGGGACTGCGATTTGAACTCCTCATTGTAACTGGCCTGACAATCATTTCTGCCTTGTTTATAGTGCAGTTTGATTGACAGTAAGGCAGGGGATTGGCAGCTGCTTAGTTTGTTTGTCCCTGAATGAATATTTCTAGCTAAGACGAGACATCTATTCCTAAATAGTTTGGTAGATCATTTGCACAGAAATCTAAAGAGAGTGATACATCTCAGCATTATTATTAAAGTAGGATTCTTTGGGTTTTGTACCAATTTCATTTTTAACTATGATGGTTTTCTTTCTTCCTCCTCTGCTACTTCTGTCTCTATTTTTCATCAGTTATTAAGTTACTGTAGGATTACAGTTTATGTATTACGAACTGTTATGTAGGTGCTTGACAATTTTTCTTCCTAACAAGTATCAGAAAAGCTATTATCTGCTTCGCAAAAGCAACACCCATGTACTATAATTGGGATGTTTGGGGAATTCTTTTCAGTGGTTGCTGCTTGTGCATGGTTGACTGTAGCTGATCGCTTGCAGGATATCGTCTTTATTTTAACAGAGAAGGAATTCTGGCACTCACTGTGTTAAGTGTCATCTCTAAATATACTTTTTCTGACACATGGCACACTATTGCCTTCCACTAGTGGGTCTCAAAAGCCAAAACCAGCATCATTTGTGGTGATGTAATAGCAAAGGGGTAGTTTGTAGCGACCCTCTCCAAAACTTGGCCAAGAATCAATGCCAAAAAGGTCCATGGAACATGCCATCTGCAGTAGAATAGCCTGTCAGGATGCCTAATGCATTTGTACCTTCCCTGCAATGTCCAAAGGCAGAGGACAGTAAGACTACAGTAAACAGCTATCCTAAACCCACCAATTTTCTTTAGAAAAAAGCCCCAACAGCGTCAGCTATTTGCGTATTATTGTTGCTCTGCAGCTTCAGGCTGATCTTTAGGTGCTCTCACTTGGGTGTACTTCATTACTTCATGAGTGCACTTCACTGTGGAGGCGAGTTGAAGCGCAAGGGGGAAGGGTTCATGGGCAGGAAATCAATAATGGTGCCATTCCCAGGATGAGGCAGCAGATTGTGCAGCCACTTTATGAATCCATTATTTGCATCAGTTCTGGTGTCCACGATTCGCCGGGTACTGTCTGTTATAAAGGGGATATTCTTCATACCCCTACACACCCTCACAAGACACATTTAGTGCAAGAACTGATACAGACACAGAGAAATGCTAGTTTATATTTTTGTAGAGCACCCATGAATTTTTTGAACTAGAAGGATATGATCCCTTCATAGTTTAAATGTGCCACCTTCACATGCAAATATTTTGTATACAAATATTGGAAAGGTTTTCTCTAGTCATTGAGTAAATATTCTCCTCTGAAATAGTTTCAAAACTCTTCACAAAGAATCCAGTCATCTATGTCATTTAAATGCGCTTGAGGGACTGGAGATTGAACAAGCAAAAGTATAAATTGCACTTGAGCTACCGAGGAACAAAAAGTAGAGCAGGTATGTTTCTGTCTACGCTTGTTACTAAAGGATGAAAGAAAGGGTGAAGAAAAACTTTAAATTGATGCTGAAAAGACATTAGACTGCAGAAATCTGGTGCAAAAATATTCAGTAGAACAAGGAGCCTAAAATGAGAGCTGGAGGCACTAAGCCAGAGAATGGAAATGTAAGGGTTGTTCACAGTGGAGAGAAAAATATTTATTCCTTGTTTTCTATTCCAAATAAATTTCTTTCTGATGCTGTAATCTCATGCTGCTGTTTATCTCAACCTGTGACTTTGCTTATTCCCTCTTCTGAAAATCATTGCAGCCAGTGCTGCATTTGATCAGCCTTTTTCCTACACAGTGCCAAATAGGGAACATCTTCCTGTCAAACACCTGAACTGGTGAATTCCCCCAGTTCGACACCAACATTTGAACAAGGAAGATTAACACAATAAAAAAATCAAAGGGAACAGAAGTAAATTTCACAGACACTCGAGGCTAGCTAAGGCGGCACTGAGCTCTGTACTTAGAGAGAACTGTTGGCTTTAGGCATGCTGAATGGAACGTGTTTTACATCTGGATCAGAGTCAGAAAAATCTTCATGCTGCTGTCATTTCTCAGCATTTTTTTTTTCCTGAACAAATGGCAAAGAATATAGCTGCCACTAGTGCTGTAGTAAGGATTTCGTAAAACAGAAGGGTTGTGTTTTCTCACTCCTGTTCATTTGGTATTCAGCATTCAGATAGTGATATTCACTATCATCTTGTTTAATTAATTACTGATGTGCTGTTAGGGGCACAATAGTAGCCAGGTATGGGGTAGAAGCAGACACTGTTGTTCTTGTCAACTTTCCAGATCCATTTGAAGCGGTTTCTACTCCATAACTAGGAGCTGAAGCAGCTATTTCTGTGAGCTGGAAAATAAAAAAACATCTATGAACTCTGTCTGTCTTTCTTCCTGGGGATGCCCTAAGCTGTGCTTTCACTACAAGTTAAATTTCAATAATGTTGTTAATTATGGAACCCCCTCAGTAAAAAAAAATGACAAATAGACCATTTTGTTCTCTGGGGAACTATAATGGAAGACAGCAGTGCGGGGAAGAAAGATGCATGACCAAAATTTGAAGGTCTTAATTTTTCTGATATGAACTCTCTCCAGTACAGTTGACTATACAAAGAGGGAAAACAAAAATAACAGCTTGTGGACACAGAGCAGAAAGAAGACATGGAACCCCAGCTTCTCTGTTCAGTATATTCTAAGGGAACATTACTTAAACTAGATATGAAAAGGCAGTAGCAAAATATACTGTATTTATTGTCATCTTTCTAGGAAACTGCCAAACAGCTTCCTTTGATTCATTACATCTGTTAACATTTAGCCATTAAACAGTATCATAGCTGACTTTTATTCTTATTTTTCCCTGTATTTCTGATTATCATGATAACTTATAGAATCATAGAATGGTTTGGGTTGGAAGGGACCTTAAAGCCCATCTAGTTCCAACCCCCCTGCCATGGGCAGGGACACCCCCCACTTGACCCGGTTGCTCCAAGCCTCATCCAGCCTGGCCTTGAACACTTCCAGGGATGGGGCATCCACAGCGTCTCTAGGCAGCCTGTTCCAGTGCCTCACCACCCTCTCTGGGAACAGCTTCTTCCTGGTATCTAATCTAAACCCCCCCACTTTCAATTTAAACCCATTACCCCTTGTCCTGTCACTCTAGGCCCTTGTAAAAAGTCGTCTGTTGTCCCTCCCCCCACCCCCAGCATCCTTGTAGTCCCTCTTGATTATCAAGTTACGTGTTCATGTTTTTAAATAATAGGGAAATTCTTATGTCTGTGTGAAAATCCTTCATCTTTGTTTTATTCTAGATAGTATGATACTTGTAAGACAGATTTGGGTGATTTTCTGGTAATTGGTGACTCCCTGTCTTATATTTCTTTTTCACTTTTAAGGAGGAAAAGTATACAGCCAGGCAGAAGAGAAAATTTTTACTCTTTCCACCACTACTGGTGAAACACACATATTGTATGATTGAAAGAATTGACTTTCAGCTGTGATAGGTTATAAATAGAAGTCATTGTCATTGTCTAGCAGTTCTCCTGCAAAGGAGAGGTAACTGAGTAGATGAATAAAATATTGGCATTAAAAAAACATTTTAAGTAAAATCTCAAAGTAGCTGATGAAATATTTCTGTAGCAGTCCTGTCAGCTCATGCTCGAAGTAGTAACTTCCTTTGCTTATTTTATGATTTGGTTTTTTAAGAAGAAGTAAAAAAAATATTTAAAAAAAACAACCCTGAGTTTGGGGAGAGTGTGAGAGTTCTTCAAGTTACCCGAGGCACAGACTTTTCCAGACCTGCCATTCGCGTGGAGCCTGTTGAGGTGCTTTGCTCTTCAGTGCCCGTCTCCAGTCTCGTAGTACCTGATCACCTTGCAGTTCAGCCTGCTCGTTCTCCAACGAGTCGGTGAGGCAGCTATGTGCTGCGTTCCCCTTCAGCAGGTAGAAGGCCTGTGTTGCTGGTGCACTGCACCCGTAAAGAGGTCTTGGGTCAGGCTCGATGTCTGTGCCTGCTGCCTACTGGAAGACCACAGTCGCCTCTGGCCAGCGCACGCCAGGGAGGGGCAGGGCTCTCAAATCTCTAAGTTGTGGGCCTGCATCAGAGTGCAGCTGGTTCTTGGGGTACAGTTCAGACGTGGCATGGAAGCAGCCAGGGAGGTGGGCTGCTTTGTCCAGACTGCTTCAGATCTGCGGCTGTTGTGGGTTGAGGCTCGCTGGGCTAGGCCAGTGCACTGCCATCTGTGCAGGAGGAGGTGAGGGGAACATCCAAATGGTCTGAGAGATTGGTGATACCCTTAATGAGGTATTAGCTTTATTTAATATAAAGTGCAGCGTGTGTCGTAAGGTCTGGTATTTCAGGGACAGATAATTTAAAATCTAACAGCAATATAGCACTCCAACATCAGCCACAACATTTCTGTTTGGATTTTAATTCTTCTCCAGCTAAGGGATGACAGCACTGAAGATTAAAGCTTTTTTTACTTCTCTTTAAGATCTCAGCAAAGTGCAGATTTGAAACACAGAAAGAGGTTGACCTTCGTATTAACCTGAATCTCTTTTCCTGTTTCTTCTTGAACATATTTTATTCTCTTTATGCACAGTGGGGCTCTTTTTTCATGTGCTCCGCTGTTGAACGAAATGCCAGAAAGATGGAGTGTGCACTTTTACATCAAAGAAATGATGAGACCATAAAAACTCATTTCCCTTGTGACTTCCTAAATTGTTGCTAAGGAATTGAATGAGTCTGTTTGAAACAATGTGTCCCTTCAAATTCTGTTTTCTTATTTGTCTTAAAACACAAGAGTCACAGTTTCATGTAGATCCTGATCCAAAGGCTACTGAAGTTAATAGAAGGTTCTTGGTTACTGCAGTGAGCGGTAGGTCAGATTTTTCAAGTATTTCACTATTTAAAACCCAGGACAGGCTGTTTTAAAATAACTGGCTATCGGGG
>NW_010265967.1:0-5494 GCF_000690775.1 Eurypyga helias
GAGCCTGCCGGCCCCAGAAGGGCTCAGAAACCCCACACGTACCCACATGCAGGAGATATTTTAACGTGCCGTAATGGCTTACGCGTTCTGCATGACTTTATATTTCAGCCTTTTCGTTTATTTATATGTGTGACATGTATAATGTTGGATATCTACGTGCCCGTCTAGGCGTTGCGAATGTATAGGTTCTAAGTTGTCTCTCTCTGGGCGCTACCTACGGGTGGGATGAAATACATCGCCTTCCCACGTTCTGAATGCACGGGGAATGGACCAAAGCCAGCTCCATCGGGAGGGTGGCTGCAAGAAATGCCACGCCGTTCCCCGTTATCTGCCTTATCTCTTTCTGCCTACCTGGGAGGCGTGGTGGGAATTTTGAACTTGCACGGAGGGGCTCTTCACCCAGGGCAAGTGTGCCCGTTCGGCAAAAGCACACGGGGCATGGGCTGAGTCAGACTGCGAGGCACTCTGACACTGAACTTTCGGAATGCCTTAGACTGATTTTGGCCAAACTGACTTTTTTTTTTTTTTTAAATGAAATCGCTGCTGTTTTCTCGTGTAAGGAAGACCAGAGAAAGACTGGATTATGCTTCAGGAGGTGCTAAAAGGAGGGTACAGAGCAGGGAGAACAGAACATGGGGTGTAAGAGAGGTGATACAGTGACTAAACTTGCGTGTCCCCATGTAGATTCTCCCTTTAAAAAAAACCCTAGATACTACTAATTCATTTTCTAGGAACAGCCTGGATAGAGACCTGCAGGAAAGAAGCGAAGGGTACTACTGTTTTTTTACTTAACATCCCGCTCTGCCAGTAGCGGAAAGGCAGCTGCAGTAATTTTTACTGATAGAGAGAGACTGGCGCTGAAACTCGAGCGTGAGAGCACGATTTTCAGCAGCAGCAATCTATCCCTGCCCAGTTCTCTGAGCGCGGCAGAGGGGAGCCGTGGCAATAACGTTCCCTCTCCCTTGCCAGGTAAGTGGTGTTCAGTGTAAGAGTCAAGCGCACCCCTAACGGCATGCTTGACTAGTATCAGATTAAAAGATCTGATTGCAAGGTGCCAAAGGATTAAAACTACCAAACCAGGTGAGCGCAGTGCTCCTGACAAGCCCGGTATTTGCCTTCTCAGGACCATCAGGGTTCAGAACCATCAGATACAGCAGGGATGGGAACTCCTGCCTCCCTCTCTTTCCACCCATGATAGCACACGGACGTATGTGGCTCAGAGAAGGGTTTCCTTCCACTGCTGTTTGCTGCAGGCAGCCAAACGTTTCCTTTACCTAACCCAAGGGGAAATACCGACTATTCCTAAAATCTCCAAAGCTTGCTAGAAGACTACACTTCCTTAATAATCTTTTCAGCAGGCATTCTGTAAGTTAGTCTTGTTTGTAGCTCTGTAACTTTTAATTTTCTACCCTCATTTTATGAGTTGTGCTTTTCTCCTTGTCTCATGAAAATGCACAATTCCTTCACACTTTCCAAAGAACCTTTTTGTGCTGATCACTGTTATATGGGGATTGGTCTTGGCTGATGTATGTAGCTATATCTTCGGAGTGAAATAAAAGCAGTTTTCAACTATTGTTCCTCATCTAAAAGCTTCTAAGCCGTCAGTTATTATTGCCTCCCTTTGCATTTTGGGGTTTTGTTTACTCTATTTATATGATTGTCAGTGTGACTTTTCAGAAGTACAAAGTATGCTTACGTGCTCCAGTGTAAGTTGCTCTGGATGCCTTAGAAACTCAGTTTGATAATCTAGGACAAAGCGTAGCATTCAAGGGAAGGAGGAACTTGAACTTACACAATAGCATTAAAACACTTCTGCTATTCCTCTGGACAGTTTGTTATGGAGAACCACTTCTGAAATTGGTATTGCACGTAAAAGGGATACTTTGCGCTGATCTGTGTATAATAATGGTTAAACTTTGGGGAGGGTTTAACGGGGGTTAATTAATCCACACTGTACCTACGCTGAGTTACACTGATTCATCAGTAGCCACGTTGTTCTGAATGTGAGCTCTGAACAAACAGCACTTGCTCACGAGTTAGCGACAGGTCAGGAGATTTGCCTGCTGGTACTTTAAAATGTATGAGTAGTACTATTACTGAGACTCTGAAGTATAATATCTAGATACAGAGGAATTTCTTTCCTGCATAACATCTGTTTAATGCTGCAGATACTGTTCTTGTATCCTTCTATTGCTACTGTTCTTCATTTCACTCTACAGGTTCTTCTTTTTCTTGTCATTGATACTATAAACCAGATGGCTGCATCCTGGCATGCAAAACCTTCCTAAAGTGTGTTTTCAAAAATTGTTAGTGTTTACCCAACTTTTTTTCTGTCTAAGCAACGGGCACTACTACTCTTAAGTTTTTGTGGGAGCAGAGGGGCCAGTTTGGAATGTTGTAAAAAATCTCCCCTCTCAGACTGTCCACACATGATAATTACTCCCAGTTACAGTCAAGGGTGAGTTTATAGCCAGGGAGCTAATCCAGGATAATCCCATGTGTCAGACTCTGTTTCCTAGGATCAGTATGGCAACTCGCAGACCCATTCCAGAACAGATTCTGTTTCTTCTAGAATTGCTCTGTCTGGGAGCAGGCCCACACCACTTTTGCTCCTGATAGCCTGGGAGATTTGCAGACAGGAGGCAGTTTTCAGGAGAGGCGGGTGACACCAGCTCGGAAGTGCTACTGCCACTGAAGAATTCAACACACCACAGAGCTGCCATGGTCAAAGCTTCTCACCCGTCCTCTGGCAGCCATCAGGCACGTGTCTGCAAGGAGACCCACCATGGGCTGAGGTAAAGTGCTCCTGGCAGCAGTAGCACTGCTGAGGACCCAGTGCTACTGGCAGCAGCATGAGACTCTGCTGAGTGCCGAGAGTCAAGTAAATAGCTTTATAAATGGCATTCCTACGTGGAAAAGTCAGGTCTTTCAATATAGTAGGAAAATTAGGGCTGCAGTGTGTTCCACTCTCATTTGTGTGTTTGGTTTGACTGTTTTTAGTTTCTTATTGTCTCCACTATTCTGCAGGAGTAATATAAGTCCCTAGTGTTTATTTGGCGATTATGGCTTCAGATTGTACCATTGATAATAAGAGAAGGAATACAACTGTGGTGTCCTTCTGTAAAAGCGTTAGTTTGTGTGTGGAAGAAAATGCCAGTGGTTGGTAGACCGTTCAAGGGGGATCATGACAATGACTAAACAAATAACTTCCAAATGTCTTGAGTGAGGTGGAAAGCTGATGTCCAGTTCCCCTGACATATTTTTGGTTGAATGCTTCAAAGCTTGGAATGAAGGATCTTGAGTTCCTACAGATCTTGTAAAATGTGGAGATGAGTTCTTTGTGGTCCATCAAGATGTGAGCACCCGTTCTAGAGCTCATTTCTTTTAAGGATCTTTATACTGGGTATTCACTGACATTACAGGGTGTATAAATGCTTATGTGCCTCCTCTCTACGTTTTCTGCAGTTTTCATGGTACAAAGCATTAGCAGTATCACCTTCAGCAGTCTCCATCAAAAATCTCAAACTTCCAAAACTGGATGTTTTTTTGGCCCATGCATTTTCAAATAAATGGTCACCATTTGCTCTGCAGAGAGCTGGGATGTGTGAGTGTTAAACCAAGCTGCCCTGTGCTGTATTTGAAGTGAACAGGTTGAACAGGTCATTAATATCCTGTGTTGATGTTTCTCATAAGCAAACATTGTTCCGAGAAGCTGCACGTCGCCAAAGAGTGCTGGTGCACTTGACTAACTGCCCATTGCTTTTGCAGCTTTGCAAATTCTTTGGTTCTCTATTGGTTGTTTGCCAGGGAACTGCAGAGATTTTGGGGATTTTTTGGTGAAAAGCTCAGGGGATTGCTCATTTTTCTTTCCCAAAGGCAGACTTGCATCATTTTTAAACAAGACTAGGAGGTGTAGTAATAGACTTAATTTTTTTTCCTTATGAGTATTTCCATATGAGTGTATCATATGCAAATACTATGAATTTCCATGCCTTAAGCTAAATCAGAGGTTTAGAGGAAAAATTCTTTGTTCGGTTTAAATTGTTTCCTGTTTTTTGGCTTTGTCTGCTTAATTTCAGGAAGAGGAATCATGCCATGGTCTTCTCTAGTCAAATTCCAGGCTGGCCAGTATGCAGTCCTAAGTGAAAGTGGTCCTGGACATCAGTGTTCTTGGGGAATACCTGAATGCCACAGATCACTTTAAACAGACACCTTTCCGTCAATTCAAAATGATTGCAGGCATTTTAACTCTGGATGGGAGTATTGTACTAGGTTTGCACGAGGAGCACTTTGCTGCTGTGCCTGCACTGAAAACAGCATCAGGAAGCAATTCTACAAACTTTTCTTGTGGAAGGAAGGTAACTCTTCCTTTATCTCCATCACGGCACAGCGTGTCTGGTGTGGTGGGTAATGCCTCTCTGTAGGGCTGCGTGAGGCACCAGAGCAGAGAACTGGCCAAGTTAGAAATATCCCAGTAGCCTTGTGTCTTTCTCAAGCTCGACACCTGCACGCTAACTACTATCTGGCTTCTTCGTGATCGTTGCCCACTATGGCAGCGCCCTGTTTTGACAAGGATCCCATTTTGCGAGTATTCTGTTTTATTGTTGGCATGTGCTTCTATTAAAATCTCTGTCCCTTTTTAAAAATAAATTGACTGTAAATTCCGCTTGTGTTTAAGGAACTTCTTGCTTCCCTTTGGGCTCTCTTCTAAGCGTGACAGATGAAAATTCGAAGAAGTTGTATGACAAAGAAGAGTGAGGTTTTTCAGTCACTGGGGAAGATGATGAAGCTGAAAAGAGAATTCAGTGAGGAGCCTGAGTGTATGGAAGGTACTGAATGGTATAAGTATTTGTTATCTTTGTTGCTTGCTATTTTTAACGTAGTACAGTGTTTTACAAAGCGTTCAAAAGGTAAGTTCTCTCTCAAGTGCCAGAGGAAACCGAAGTGGTGTCAATGTTTGTCCATAAAGTAATCACACTTGTTGTGCTGGGTTTAGTCAGGAGAGAGTTAATTGTCTTTACCATGGCTGCTGTGAAGCTGTGTTCCTGGATGCAGAGAGAAGTACTGATAAGTTCTTAGCTGGCATTGGGGAATGTCTGCACCAGATTCAGGGTCTTTGTCCACTTCTGACACTGCAGCTGCGTTCCCAGCTCTTGCTGTCTTGCTACAGGCAGCGTAGGGGACACACAGTTCAGACACCTGACCCAAACTGACCAAGGGAGTATTTCATTCCATAGTACGTCATGCTCGGGGCAGAGGTGAGGAGGGGGTCCAGGAGCCCTTACTCTCTTGCTCATTCACTACCGTACACTTGCTAGCCCTCTCCCTGAGTCCTGCGTTAGCTGCTTTGCTAACTCCTTTGCTGGCTCATTCATGAGGGAGTTGGTGGGTTGGTTTAGTTTGCCCAGTCGTGCTATAGCTGATAGGGTTCGTTTGGAATCTGCTGCGGCAGCTCTCGGGCTGCGACTTTCTGGCTCTCTGAGTCTGACTCTCA
>NW_010265968.1:0-15526 GCF_000690775.1 Eurypyga helias
GTGGTAGAGTACCATGGGGTGAAGTCCTGGAGGGAAGAGGGGCCCAAGAAAGCTGGTTAATATTCAAGGATCACTTCCTCCAAGTTCAGGAGTGATGCATCCCAAAGAAGAGGAAGTCAGGCAAAAAATGCCACAATGGATGGACAAGGAAATCCTGGACAAACTCAAACATAAAAAGGGAGTCTACAGAGGGTGGAAGCAGAGACAAGTAGCCTGTGAGGAATACAGATAAATTGTCTGAGCAGCCAGGGATCAGGTTAGAAAAGCTAAAGCCCTGATAGAATTAAATCTGGCCAGGGATGTCAAGGCATGTCGAGGGAAACAAGAAAAGCTTCTATAGGTAGATTACAGGAAGACGAGAGAAAATGTGGGCCTTCTCTGGAAGAAAAAGGGAGATATGGTTACCCAGGATATGGAGAAGGCTGAGGTACTCAATGACATTTTGCCTCAGTCTTCACCAGCAAGTGCTCAAGCCACACCACCCAAGTCAGAGAGGGCAAAGGCAGGGACTGGGAGAATGAAGAACCACCCACTGTAGGAGAAGACCAGGTTTGAGACCATCTAAGGAACCTGAAGGTGAACAGGTCCATGGAACCTGATGAGATGCATCTGCGCGTCCTGGGGGAACTGGCAGATGAAGTTGCTGAGCCACTATACATCATATTTGAGAAGTCACAGCAGTTCGGTGAAGTTCCTAGTGACTGGAAAAGGGGAAACATAACCCCCATTTTTAAAAAGGGAAAAAATTAAGACCTGGGGAAGTACAGGCCAGTCAGTCTCACCGTTGTGCCCAGCAAGATCATGGAGCAGATCCTCCTAGAAACAATGCACATAGAAAAGAAGGGCTTGCTCCTCCATACTTCCTTTTATTGCCCACCAACTGGTAACATGTGACGAGCTTAGTGCGTAAGGCATCTGCTTCAAAAATAAAAGGGCCTGTTCCATGTCAACTGTACTGATAGCTAACCTCATGCTTATGGGATTTCTGCAACTTCTTAATATATGTTACAGTATTACAGAACTAATACTTTTTTCTTTCTTTCTCTTCCTTCTTCCTCAAGACCTTTCTGCTTCCTTCAGTTTCTGTAGATCATGATTTTATACTCAAAGAAAACCCTTAATACTAATCACTCAGAGATTTGCCAAGGCACCCTGCGGGCTCTGATTCCCAAGTCTCACTGAATTTCTGAGGGAATTTGGCACCATACTCCTTCAGGTTCTTTTAAAATATGTCATTCTTAAGTTAATATTGTGCAACTGAATTTGCTCTGAGTATTAAGAAAAAAATCTTTCCTGTTCTGCTAGTTTAATTTTCTAAACGTTTCTTCTCACAGACTGACTCAATAGCCACATCAGGGTAAATCTAAGTGGAGTAAGAATAAGCTTCTCATTCAGTCACACAGTACACTCCTGCTTGATTGGAATGGATATTGTACATAATATGTCCCTGCAGATGTTTTCTCCAGTGGGGCACATTGAATTTCATTTAAATGCCAAGGCTCAAAATCTAAAACAATGTGACTTTAACAAAAAAATCTGATGAGGAATTTGATGAGAAAATGGCAAGAATTCCTGTGGCATTTGGGTAACAATTTCAAGCCTTCGTTTTAATAGAATAAACAGGATCATATTTCATTCAAATCTGGCAATGAGATGAGCTTTGGGTATTACATTGATATAAACCAATAAAGAATTTGCAAATTTGAAGCACTAATTAACAGACACAATATTAAATGAAAAAAGTTTGCTCGAGGGGCAAATATATTTTGAAGACTTTAAACTTTTATTAAAAGACAGTTTTGAATAGCTTCTTCAGCATTTGACTATTTTGTTAGTTTCAAAGAAGGGGATTCTTGTGTTTTTAAACTAGCATGTTTAATATTGTTGGAATATAAATGAATAAAATAACAGTTTCACTTCTTCCTTTCTGAAATAGTAATTCAATGTCATGTCACTTCAAGAGAACAGAAAAATACCTCCTAAGTTGAACCTACACAGCCAAGAGCTGTGTAAGAGGAAGTTAGTATTTAATTATCTGCACTTAACTCTGATGTTACTTCTAGTAAATTATTTTTTTTAAAGTCTTATAGTGCTGAATCAAAAAGCGCTCACATTTAGAACCTGACTGCACTATTATGAGAGTCCTAGTACAAGCGTATAAACAAAACAAAACAGAAAACCCCCACAGTTTGGAAGTTTTGGTTTATCGGTCAATAGTGGGAGGATTTTCTCTACCTAATTGCAATGCTGCACATAGTAGCCTTCTTGATACAATATCTACGACTTATGTATCTAAAGACTCATAGTTCAGAAAATGGGAATGTCAGCTAGAATATTAAGGAATGAAATCTATGAGACCGACCTTCACATAGGATACTAGAGACTGTTATTTGAAACAAGTGGTTATTTCATCCTAAGCATAATACCATCAGAATCTGCTGATGATAAAGTCACTTGTTCTGACAACTCAGCAGCTCTGCGGCACTTAAAAGTTGTCACATATTTAATTCATTAGCAAGCCAGCTATCTTCTTGTTTCAAGAAATTAAGGATTTTTTTACTTTCAAATGTAAGGTACCATTTCCTCATTCACACTCTATATGATTATTGTGCACCTGATCCTACGATGCAGGTCCATGCTCCCTTGTATCTTATCTCAGGTGATGCTTCCATTTCTCCTAACCACTTTCATTTTTCTTGTCTTAATGCACTTGATTGTGGTACCTTTTTTTTCTTTTTTATTTAAAGGAAAATTATGAGGTAAGTGTTTAGAAAGGTAATTGATCTGTAGTTTAGAGATAAAAGGCCTGATCTTTCCTTCTGATACTGAATGTGCATCAAAGTCAAGTTGAAGCACTTCAGATGCACTGCTTAATGAAAACTTGTAGAAAATGGAATGTAAAAAAAGCCATTAGCCATAAAAATAAACAAAAGGGATTTCTGCAACCTATTCACTGAAGATTTGTGTATCACTTGGATTCAAAATTCATACAATTTACACACAGACATGCAATACTGTGTAAATTTTATGAACACCTGATCCACAAAACCTCACATGTAGAGTTTGTAACCAGAGTATGGCCAGAAAAGCCCAGAATAATTTGGGGCTAGGATCCAAAATGAGGAAGCCTGTATATTTTTAAAGGTCAGACATCAAATGCCACCACAAAAACAACTGCAAAATTTGGAGGCAGAATGAGATTTGCTCCTTCCTCCCTACACCAATGCCTATCTTGGGATTACAGGACATAACCCCACACTAAATTAGTGGTCAGTGGAGGAGAACTTACAGAGCATCCATGCTTCCTCATGCTTCTATCCCAACTTTATATCCTGTTCAAAAAGAAAGGGGGAATCATCTGTGATACATAAAAAGCATAAAGGTACAAACTGTGAATAGGAGTACACATCCTCTATGGCAGAAATCAGAGCAGAATCCCAGGTCATCACAGAGATGATCTGGATGGAGGAAGTAAAAAATCTCTGTCCCCTGTTTTACACTGGATGTGATCACACATGCTCCAAGACATGTGGATAGCAGGATAGTCCCCTCAACCCTCTTCCTAAAACCATGCTCATATAAGCCCTCAACAACAGTGTCAGATTTATTCCGTTGTTAATATACATTATTTATTTTCTTAGAAAAAGAACAAATGTAAACAAATGCTTCAGAAGCAGAGTGAAATGTAAAGGCTGTTGGACTTGTCTCCTGTGCAGCTCATCCACAACAATGAGCTATTAGAGAAACTACCTAATCACAGACCAAGGGAAAAAGGGAAAAAGGTATGGAGCACAACTGCAATATGGACAAGTAAACAAAACAATGCAGTAAGATAGAGTGGGATATTGCAGCACTACACCCTCTCTGCTAATCCCTCCACTGTTGCCACATTACTAAGGAGTACGTTATTTTACATGTGCGATGATTTAAGAGCAATCAAGCCTGCAGTTCCCACCGCGGTGCTGCCAGTTCGTGGGTTTGCTTTGTGGACGCAGTTACTTGTTTGCCCACCCATCTGACCACAGAATGAAATAGCAGATCATTTCCATATTGAAAGAAAATGCTGTATTAAAAGCTACGTACGTCATACCCTATATGAGGGCTATAATCCGCACTGCACTGCACTGGTGAATGCAATTTTCCAAGGAAATATATCATAGCTTGGATGTTTAAGATAGTTACTGATCTGTAAGTGGAACTGTATATGAATAAACACATTTGCACCTGTAGCTGCCACATTACAAGACGCTTCTGAGGAACTCATAGAGGATCAAAGTACACTACAATTTAACGCTGAATCACTTAAAATACAACAGGAATGAGTGAAGTATCATGAATCAGAAGAAGCAATTCAGAATGCACACTGAGGACCTCTAAATAGCACAGGAGTAGAGACAGAATACAGCTACCAGCATTGTGGGCTGCTCAGCAAAAATGTTTGTCAGTGACCACGACAACAAAGTATTCTGCTATGCTGGGACAGGAAGATGGAACAATACTGAAAATCCTAGCTTATTATCCAGATCATCCATTTTTTATGCAAGGAAACAGCGAGGTGAGATAGCCCAGATAAAGCAAAATCAAGACATTATAAAACAAAAAATGAAGTTTGAATGGGGAGGAAAAAAGATAGCAACATTGAAGTATAGAGATCCCAAATCAAGCCCACTCAAACCAAGCAAAACCACACAACACAGAACTGTGTAAACTCAGCTGTAGTGTATCCAGGCTCGAGACAGTTCAGGCAGAGCATGCATGGTCAACATGCAAACTTCAATAATACCATGGGCAGAACTTAACTGTACAATATAACACTGATCACAAATCTGAATCTTTAATAATGAGTGCAACTTTTAAAATCTCATTTCATTTACCAAAAAGAAAGGAAGTGTAGCACAAAAGAGGAAAAACATATTTGTGAATGAATTCCGACACATAGATCTGTAAATATTTCTTTCCAAATCAAAGCTGCAATAACTAAGAGGGGATGGCATTTTTTTATACTAAGTGCTCGTAGGTACCCTTTCACATAATATACAGCCTGAACTATACCAGGAAAAAATGAAAAAGCAGTTTTAAAACCACAAAACAATATTTTAAAGGTAAATAAATAAACACTCTGTGGAACTTACTGCTGCATGTAATCAGCGAGGCTGAGAGTTTGGCAAGCCTAAAACGCCAAATGGAATATTTATGCAGAGAAGGATAACTTCCACGATAAGGACTTCCACATGATAAGGACTTCCACGATAAGGTCTAGCTCCTGCAAAGAGACACCTACTTTGCAATGTCAATAGGAATATGAACATTTTATGAGGGTACATAAGTGTCTGCAAGATTCAGGTCTCAGATAAGATAAGACGTACCAGTGCTATCAAATCTCATGTATTTTTCTGGATTAAGGGAGAGCTGTTTCCTAAACCAAGTTCTATGAGTTCACGCTTTCCACTTTGATTAAAATACCTTCAGCGTGTTCTGAAAACAACCAAACTAGAGGAACCACAAGTATAGCATAAAAGGCCCTGAAACCTCAATCTCAGCAACTCACCAGAGACACATCTTAGCTGAACAAAACACAGCACTTTAAATCTGGCAGAATTTACTGACAACTACTGAAACCAGCACTGCTGAAATCGACCAGTCATCCCAAGGAGCAGCTGCATTTGTTAGCTACCCACCCTTCTCTGCCTTCCATCCAAGCTAATAAAGTGTCTAAGTAATTATATTAGAAGACTTGAACATTTCTGAACATGGTATCCTAAACAGGCACAGTCCTAAGAAAGCTGCAGAGGACAAGGACAAATGTCATTGTGTATTTCTGCAAAAAAATGCTTCAGGCTGTTGAAACATTTATGATTCTTGAGTAGCTATTTGAATCTGGCAAAACAAGGGCACTATGCATAATTCTCCTTTAAATGCACAACTTCAGCAAAACGCTACTCCACTCCCCCAAAGTAGTTTACTTTGAATAGGAAGTTTTTCCTGTGAAATAATACTTTATTACATGGTAACTCACACTTTCTTTAAATTCTTAATTTCTGAGATGTTGGCAAAAATTTTTCAGAAATATATCTAAGAAAGAATTCAGTAGCATGGCAGTTGACCGTCTTCAACAGCAGTTAGGCTCTTTTCAATAGTCACTGCAATAAGAAAAGCACACTACTGGAGTAATCATATTCTAAACAACACAAGTATGCACAGCTCCCCACAGGCAGGCAGCAGGATTTGCACGAGGAAACAAAAGAATAGGCAAGTGTTCAACAAATTTTGGAGATTAAGAAAACCGTGCTTATTTCAAATTTTCAATAGCAGCAGATGAGAAGCAGGTCAGGCTATTCAATCACAGTTCAGAAAATAAATTGCTTCATTTTCAAAACCTTTGATTGTTAATTTAACTCTGCTCTCATTGAAGCCAGTGAGAACTGCTAACGGATTTCAGCGTGAGAGTCAGAGGAGCCTTGAGCAACTTTAGAAATCTGATCTTCAAACTCTGCCACATTGGTCATTGCTCAATATTTATTATATTCAAGTATACATGTACATAGTGTTTCTTGCCTTCTTTCTTCCTTTCTCCCAAAACCCACGTATTAATGAACTCACAAACACAACAAATGAAATGAAAATTTGAAGTACCCATGCAATATCTATCTGCATGAATTTCACCCATTCAGGGGGAAAAAAAATCAAAAAATCCACAACTTAGAAAGAAAAAAAGCCTACCAAGAACAGTACACCAAACTATTTCAACCACTTTGTGGGTAGTCCAGCAAAGTTTAAAGATACGTATGTCAGAAAGCATCTCTTCTAGGCTCTACATACATATCTGTCTCGTAACACTGTTCATAGTTCCACAAGTTGGAATGTAGCCTTTCAATGACCAAAACCAATATGCCTGTTTTTAAAACAGGTACAGTGCTGATTAAGCTGCCAGAAAAGGTAGGCAGTCACATTTATGGACTCCAGCACTGCTGCTGGGGTAAGAAAGAATGTTTGAAATGAAGTCTCTATCACAACTGCCCACTAATGTTTCTTACAGGATGAAAAAAAATCTATTCTCCTGCATGCTGGGATCCACGTTCACCTCTCTGAATTTGCAAAGACATGAATAAAATTCTACATAAGTGTATTACAAGGGTTTCTGAGGAAAGGAAAATGATGTGTGTAACAAGCAGGCACTTCTGTGAAAAATCCAAAATAGCCATCTCCACAGGAGTTTATTGCTAGAGAATTGAAGCCATTGCCTATTACAAACACTCACAGAAAAAGTGGCTTAAAAAATTCCATACATCTCAGGCAATCAGTATCTGTGGAGCACTCAAGGCAAATCTTTCAACCTCTCAACTCTTCCCAAACTCATATATGTAGACCTCTGCTTGCCAAACACTCCCTAGACTGTTTTACTGGGGTCTGCATCTCAGAATACAGATTTCTGAGAAGAGGACCCCTCTTTGTCCCTTTCTGTACTGTGTCACACTTCTTGGGCAGTCTTCGTCTCTCTGTCCCTTCCCCTATTACCCTCTAAGAACAGCACCACTCAGAATTGCTGCTCTTGCCATCGAGACCACCAGACTCCCTTACATATATGCACTGACTTTCCATAGATCCATGTCTTCCTCAGTTTTGAGGTTACTCCTTCACATGTAATAGCAAAGACAGCAAATATGGAGGTTTTGACAGGATTTCCACATACAGTTCTTCTGGGGACGGCAGAAGAGCTTCACATATAAATATGCATATATAGATACACACTCATGCATGTGCATGCACACACACACAAAGACATTAAAAATTGATGTCCATTTCCCTCCCCTGAACTTCCTTCTGGGCTCAGGTCTCATGGGTCAGTTCTCTCTCCGATACATACTTTTGAGTAGCCAACCGCTTTTCTCTAACAATTCACACTCATTTTTTGAAATGTGTTCTTCTCTTTTCCCCTCCAAATCAGTTGCTTGCCCATGGCAGGCTGCACAATGAGTTTCCTTCATCACACCTTTCGAGTTAAAGTCATTCATTCCCTCACTGAAGCATCCTTTAGAATGGTTTCCATAACTTTTTCCATTAGAATCGCCAGCCATCTTTCCACTGGTGTCTTTACAAGAGCCTCAAACAGCCTCCAGCACATAAATGGAAAAGCAGCCAGGATTCCCATGTTGTATATGCACAGATTATACAAGCAATCGTTCAGCCACCATTTTCCAGTAATACTTCACAGTGTCTTTTGGTTATCTTTACTTTGCACAGCAGATGGTTCAATGAAACTCAGCCCCGCAACTACGTGCACACATCCAGGTCCTGCCAGACTGCCCTGTTCAGACTTCAGCATTCTAAGCAAAACCTGAACTAAATATGCAGTTTTCAAGTTTCTCCACGGCCGCCATTTGTGCCACAGAACCTTTTATGTTACCTCCCACACAGTTCTAGCAAGCATTTAACACTGATTTTGCTTACACAGGCAATACCCCGTTAAAGCCAGCAAAAGCAAGAGAATCAAAAGACCCTCTCTACATAGACTAAGCTTTGATTAATCCTGGGTAGTTCTTCAGAGGTTAGAAACTCAGCCAAACATGTGACTTTGAAATTAGAATTGTACAACAAGATCAAAAAAAAAAGGCATGCTATGCTAATAAGAGAAAAGAGAAGATGTTAGAAAAGATACAGTGGGGTTTTTTTTAGGTCTAAAACATCAGTTTAATTTAGAATTTTGAAGGTCAATATATCATACTTCTGGGGATAAATTCAATTTATTGTTAAGATCAACTGCAACTTAAAATGCTACATACAGATTTTTTGGTGCCGGATACCATATTTGAGGTAGGTAAATTACTCCTCATACTAGGGATAAGTAAACTGAGGCACAGAAGTTCATGTTCTTGGCTGAGATCACACAGTATTAAGCAAAGCCTACTTTAAAAGGCATTAAGCACTTCACTTAGAAATTATTGTTGATGAAAATCAAGTACCTAATTACAATCAAGTAGTAACAATTTAAGCTGTCATGTGAGAGTAAAAATGAGAAACACACGGAAACCTGCCAGCTTGTTTTCTGGATCCAATATATATGGGCTTGGAGTGCTTTCCAAATTATAAACTGTCATTAAAGCATTATCTAAAATCAGGAAGTACATCTTACAGTATATTATTTGCCCTGTGCAGTCATCCTATCCTATGAAATTAGAATATATCCTTATGCACATCCTGTCATGTTGCCATGCTTTTCCAATAGTTTAAGCAAAACTTTATAATGAAATCTAGTAATTCTTTGAAACTACTATAAAAGGTTTAATCTCCAAACATTAATGTTCACTATGGGCCCAATCCTGTAAGGTGCTGAGTCTCCTCAATTGCCATTTGACATTCACTTTGGCTTAAAAACTCATAAAATTTATTACAATGTCACATTTGACTGATAAATGCCTCAGGACAAATAATAAATTTATTTTGGGTAAATAAGAGTGAAAAGAAAAAGCAGAACATAACAGAAAATCGGCGTAGCTTCCAATACATCGGGTACTAGCGCTCTCTTTCATTTCACTGGACTGATGGAAAATGGCCTAAGAAATAAAAAGGAAGACAATTTGAGTCTTTCAGTAGAAAGTTCCATACTATGTAGTCATTTATTTCCTTCTGAGATTGCTAGACTGACAACAAAATCTCTTAAGTTGGTAAATATTAAGGGAAAGGAAGAATGTAATTTTTTTCCTTTGACAGTTGTATAATATCCAGGCATAAAGGGAACAGTGGACACTGATATTTTTCATGACAAACTGTATGAACAGTGGAGAAGTCACATGTCTAATGCAAAGTAAAAAAATAAAACTAGGTTACTTAGGAGCGTCAGAAAGGGCGATTTTCTTACTCTGGAAAGGGTGTTTGCACATACTATGAACACAAGTCATCCCACTACATTACATCACTACATGTAAGAAATTTCGGGAGGAGTACTTCAGTAAACATTACATCAGCCTTTTTTCCTATTTTTGTCCTGAATGTGTCATCATCTCTACAGACCAGAATAATTAAGTATTACTAACAAAGACTGTTTACATTATAATACAATGAAATAGAAAAAAAATCTCAGAAAGATCATCTTTAAAAAAAAAAACAACCTAACAGAGTACAACTTAATTAATTTTCAAGGCTAAAAGGCATAATTAGATTATTTTATCAGATTTCTTACACAACACAAGCCTTAAAATGTCACCTTGTCCTCCGCGTCCTAAGTCAAATGACAAAATACCACTGCCTGTGTGCATACCTGCTCCACCTTCCTCAGAACTGTACTTGCAACGATGTACAGAAAAATGTGTGACCAAAATGGGAAAATGAAAGCTTTTAACCTAAAACAGTAGTATCTCCTTCTCTCACAGCAAAACACCATTTCATTTTGCAGCCCGCACTAACTAGACCACTTATTATTGTACCCTGTCCAATTTCTCATCCAAAACTGCAAGTGGTATCCAACATACACTGAGAGCCCAAGGATACAAGAGTTAGAGCCGTTGTTTCTCTAGCTCAATGATTCCTGCTATGCAGTATCTGGGGTTTGGTCCATTACAGAGAAACACATTTACCACAGCTTGTGGACATTCATTCAAGCTTCAAGCAGCAGATAAGTCAGCTCAACCAACGATCCATTACAGTATTTATTATACTAACAGAATGATCTTTCAGTTACTGTTCATGTGGATTTACTCACAGGAGGAGAGTAAAGAACAAAATGTAGCGATAGGAAAGCAAAGCTGACAAAAGGCCTGAGAGCACACGTTGCCTTATGTTAATTATGAGGCCATAAATATGTGAGTATCTTTGGCTGGAACAACTTTTACCGGTTAGCAAAAAGAGGATTTTAAGATTTTTCCTCTTTCTCCATCCTAAGTTTCAGCACTACTCTAACTTCAGAATTTCAAGACTGATAAACGTAAGTAGATAGGCATGCCTCCTACCAAACTGACTTTATACAGATGCCCAGCAAATACTCGTGTAGTGGCTGAGAAGTGGGAGGAACCAGATGTCAAAAAACAACAGTTCATGTACAGTTTTCAGTACAAAACCCTCTAGCTAACTCAACTGTTAATTGAAGAGAAGGGTTTGAGACATGTTCTTCTCCGGAACACACAAATGCTCTACAATGGAGTTTTCCACCCTGCATATATTCAAATACCTGTTTTGTATTTAGAATTTTATGTCTAAAGTGGACTGTTTTGAAATGCACCTTGACTATATGAATAGTAAAAATGATTGATGATACTGATACCAAAATCTATAATTAGGGTGTGGAGGAGTTAACTATGAAATTATTCTTTTTTTTTTTTACTGTTAAAGATAAAATGCTGATAGAGTTCTATTAGTAAACTAGTCCTTCAGGAATAAAGAAACCATGAGGGCTGACATCAAATCAATTTGAGAACAGCAGTAATGGTAGGGAGTTTTAAGGTTTGCACTCGAACCGTGTTACAGAATTCTGAAGAAATAAAAAAAAGAATTAAAAGTTTTTTTCAAAATGCAGCATAACTCAGCTCTTCTCGCACTTCTACCATAAGCAGGGTTGAAAGCTAACTTTCCCTTTTAGTATGACAGGTGGAATTGTCACTTAGACCATCAAGCCATTAAACCAGTTTTTAAAAAGTATTTTGTAGATTCCGTAACGCTAGCATTCTAGATAATTTTCCAGTGCCTTTTCAATCAAGAAAATCTAGCTAAAATTGCACTATCTGACCTTTCGATTAATGGCCCTGCCTCTTGCCTGTCATACTAACACAGAGTTTGGGGAATAGTTAGGATTCATCTGGAAGCGATATAATTTCTGCCTTTGTCTTTCCCTTCTGGACGCTAATGGCTTTTAGTCCTCTTCAGTCCATGTATGACACATGTAGCCATTCTATTTTAGTTGTCCATTAACTTCAAGCATTATGACAAGAACAAAGCAACTTCTTACAGAAGTTGAGTTCGGCTACATGTACTAAATTTCTACAAATCCTTTGCTTGTAAGGTCCTGTTTCCGGTTGTCACTGATGTTTATCTGAGTGCAACAGTATCTATTATTAATTAAAAGAGGCTGCTTAAACAAATATGAAAGGCCACAAGGCCTGTGAATCCAAGATTAATGTGTCTGTCCAGTTTCTTGATGCACTTCTGTCTGATGATTTTTTTTCTACAAAGTTCTCTACCTTTTTAAGCAAGAACTGTGGAAAAAAATCAATTGAAGTCCAAGGCCTCAGCATGGTATTTGATATTGCTTCCTCAAGATCATGCAAAATACAGACTATAGATAGCACTTCTAAGCAGAAAGTAATATGTACTATAGATAATTACAAGATCACTGTTGCAAACTACTAGGGGAAACAGATTCTCTCAGAAAAAGTGACACCTGTAGTCCTACAGGCTTTAAAAATAATATTCTGCTCTTAAAATATCTATCATTGAGCTGCAAATAAAACATCTGTAGTATCCTGTGGAAATAATGTGCATTGGATGGCTTTCAGAAATACGTTTGACAGTACTAACATTTTACTTAGTTGTACCAACCCAACATCTGGTCAATGTCTGTACTAACACTGCATTACAAAGCACTGCAATTCCATTTTTATTTCTCATATTGCTTTAAAGAAACAAGAAATCTCCCATCCCTCATTATCAGGACACCAATGAGATAGGAATTCTCTAGGTGTTGCTGAGAGGTTTACAAAGCTGACCTATTCTTGTTGGAGCTTCCCTAGCCAGGCAACACACTAACATTCCAATTGAATTTAGGTGACATTTAGATCTCTGACTCAACTACACGTTTTGTGTGATTGGGCTCCGGTTGAAGTTAACAGCAATTTGCATCTTCCCTAGCCAAACTTTCCCAGGACCAGCCAGGTCTGTGAAATTATACTTATAGTCATGCTTTTCTGTGCTTCCCAATGATGGAATGTTCTATCCTGAGCCACAGGCATACACACACAGAGTCTAAACACAAAGGGGGCATGTTTATCTTCTACCTGAAGCTAGATTTTGCATTGGCTTTTTAGGACACAGTGGTTTGTACAACCTGATACTTCCAGATGTACCTGAGCCACTTTCTTTGGTTTCTCACCTTGGGCCAGACCAGGCATAAAGAGGCAGCTATGCTCTATTCTCAATTACATCTTTTCTTCCATTCCCAAAACCCTAAAATCATCAAAGACCTCACTTCAGCTGAGCAAATCTGCAAGACAATGAATAAACCAAACTTTGCTCATAAATAATATTAAACTTTTACAATAAGAAAGTATTTTACCAGTCTGAACTATCCAGCCATATTGCAGTATCCCAAAGAGAAGAGCACCTTTCATTAAGGTACTCACACAGCATGTTTTTAAACTCTCATTATTCTCAAACCATAAACCTGCTGCACTTGAAACAGAGTGATTCTCCACTACTTCCCCATCTGATGACAAGCAACATTCAAAAGATGGCTTATGTCAGAAGACAACTAAACCTACCTGTAGCAACTTTTGTGTTGTGCTATATTTTCTCCCTATTCTTTCTTGCCAGCCCTTCATCAGAACACCTCCCTGCCGAGGGTGATAGGCAGTGCAGAAGTATAACATCAGCTCTGCCCTTCAAGCAACAGTCATCTCCTTCCGATGTGCACGCTTAGCACACATTCAACAAAAAGTGTCTACTTACTCCCTGAGTGCTTTCCTTACTTTCTCCATCCTCTCAGATTTAAGAAAACCCAATCATAATTGGGATAGAGAAGGAACCGCCAGATGAGTAAGTATCAACAGAAAGAACCTGTTCTCTCTGACCCCCAAGACTTCTCTGCTAATCAGATTTCAACAGATAAAATTGCTGAGTGCGTTTTAGGCAAGGCCCTGCATTCAACCTTACAAAACCAAGCACTGTCTGTTCAGCGACACAGTGCAAAGTTGGTGGTAGAAGTGGGGATAGGATAGTGGTGTCTGTGACAAGACAGCTGAGAAGAAAAAATAAAACCTGTCACACACGCAACGCACTGCCAGGGTATGTACTTCATATACGCTGATATCTCAGGTGCTCTGAAGTCAGGAGAATGGCAGGTAGAAGATTCTCCAAAATCTTCCATGTCATTTATTTGTCATCATGCATATAACTTTGTAGGTGAATTTGGAATTACAGCCTCAGATTTCAAAATAAAACACAGAAATCCTCATGTACAACCATCTGTAAAGCAATGTGGTTTTAACCTCTTATTGAGGACACAACTTCCTAGAGTATGTTCGCCTGCAAAACCACATGGCAATGTTGCACTTGTAACATAAGCTAATCACACAGGCTAAGAACAGGAGAGGTGTTTAAGCCCTCAGGGTAAGGAATAGCAAGCAAAAAGGAACCAGCAGGAAACCCTATAGGTGCCTGCAGAGTCCCCATGGATTCCTACTGCCTAACCCACTTCTTCACTCCTACTTTACAGCAACGATAGCACAAGAGGAAATGGCCTCAAGTTGCGTCAGGGGAGGTTTAGATTAGATATTAGGAAAAAGTCACCATCCCTGGAGGTGTTCAAGGAACGTGTAGACATGGCACTTGAGGACATGGTCTAGTGGGTATGGTAGTGTCGGGTTGATGGTTGGACTGGATGATATTATAGGTCTTTTCCAACCTTAGTCATTCTGTGATCCACTAAAAGCTATCATCACCTGAATCATTCAGACACCCTATTTTCCAAGGGCACTGCTTGCCTCTCCCTCTCTCCCAAAAGCATTCAGTCCATCCCATCAAGCAGCTCGCTGCCACCTGAGCAAGGTTCAGTTTACACATGCCCACATAATAGGGACAGAATTCATTTTAGACTGCTAAAAGAAGACTATACAAGATTGCCTGGCTAACTACAACTAGCCCAAACACCTGCAAAAGGCTAAGACTTGGCACTATTTTGTCCAGCTTGTTTTTGTTGTTGAAAAACCTGTAACATATTTCCAGCTTGAACTACATAACAAATATCTATACAAGATTATGAAAATGCCCAAGATTTTTAAGTCACCGTTTCTAAAATGTGGGACAGAATCAATGCCCTGTTGTCACCTCTCTTTCACCTTTACATGATAAGGCTATGTAGGGCATGAAAATACTTTATTATATTCACAGACAATGCAGCTGTGTAATAATGTTAGCTTTGCCCTTCTGTGCAAATACATTTTTCTCTGACATGTGTGTCTTAGGACCCGTAACACTGAGACATCTGAAAATAGTGATTCACTTTAAAAATTTCATCCAAGCATCTGAACTAAACAAAATTTACAAAGAAAGAGACATTAGTCTTATCATACAACTTCACTGCTTTGGGCAATCTATGCTGCTTTGTATTTCCTACAGCTCATAGTCACTGACTGACAAGGGATTATACTAAAGGCTACTCCTTTTTCTGTATGTTGCTGGACAATTTCCATTTACTATATAAACCTAAATTTCAAGGTAACAGGCATTTCATTCTTAAGACTGGTTACATGCTTAAATGCCTTAAAAAAACCCAGCCATTAAATACATGAAAAGGAATTGTAAAAAAAAAACCAAGCTCAAACCA
>NW_010265969.1:0-3761 GCF_000690775.1 Eurypyga helias
CCCAAACCACTCTATGATTCTATATTTAATTCCATCGCAAGGAGAGAGGCATAAAGAACTTGTCTAACACATCAGAGAGTTCATGCCCTCCGTGAGGCAAACCACCCCACGCGCAGTTCTGGCACTGCGGTCACAGCAACTCTGGCGTTTTGAGCGCAAACCAGTGTGCTACACCAACCTTTTTAAGCCATGGTTACTCTCGTGTCTTCTGTATATGTTGCACTGAAAGTTAATATTTAATGTTTTAATTTATTTTGTGTGGTTAAATTAATTTTGATTTCTGTAAGATGTTATTGTGATTCTTTTTGCCCCTCGGACCTGGATTATAGTTATTTAAGTGATATACAGGACACTTTCCTTCAGGGGGAAAAAAAAAGCGCAGCCCTGGAAAAGCTGCAAGTCATCTAATGACCAAATAGGGTCTTAAATTTACTGGTGAGGCCACACCTCGAGTGCTGGGTTCAGTTTTGGGCCCCTCACTACAAGAAAGACATTGAGGTCCTGGAGCGTGTCCAGAGAAGGGCCACAAAACTGGCGAAGGGTCTGGAGCATATGTCTTATGAGGAGCGACTGAGGGAACTGGGCTTGTTTAGCCTTGAGAAGAGGAGGCTGAGAGGAGACCTGATCACTGCCTACAACTCCCTGAAAGGAGGTTGTGGAGAAGTGGGTGTTGGTCTCTTCTCCCTAATGACAGATGATCGGACGAGGGGGAATGGACTCAAGCTGCGCCAGGGGAGGTTTAGATTGGATGTAAGGAAGAAGTTCTTCACCGAAAGTGTTATCACACACTGGAACAGGCTGCCCAGGGAGGTGGTGGAGTCACCATCCCTGGATGTGTTTAAGAGACGGGTGGATGAGGTGCTGAGAGATATGGTTTAGTGGTGGACAGATACGGTTGGACTGGATGATCTCTAAGGTCTTTTCCAACCCAGTGATTCTATGATTCTAACCTGGATCCCACAGACCTCACTTCGCAGAGGGTGCAGGGTACAGAACTGGGTTAGCTGTGGCCTCCCATCATCAGCACAGGAATAACCAAGTGCTAGAGCGCCAAAAGTATTTATAGACTAAAACCCGTGGATGACATTTTAAGTTGAGGCCTCTGTGTTACATGGATGGACTGAAAGAATAATGAGAGTTTTCAGAATGGTGTTTTAAAGCCCATCTCTCTACAGTTGTTTTCAATTTAAAACCAAATGGAAACTGCTTTTTTTAGCGTAAAATATGTGCAGTTTCTACATATGCGCTTGCTGAGATTTATTCTTTATGAGACACCTTGAAAGTCAATATTTTTCAGTAATAAATAATGAAAAAAGGATCATTTGCTGATGCATTACGCGACTCTACCTTTACACTCCCTTCCCCTTTCTTTGTTGCTGTTTGGGGTTGTTTTTCGTGTTCGTTGGTGTTTGGTTTTTTTTTAATCTATTTACAAGGCCCTGTGTCACATGTAAAACTCTTGTTTAAATTACAGCTTTGGAGGTTCCATTTATATTGAAATGAAATCCCTTCTCATATGACCTGAAACTATTTTAATGGTAATGGGGAAAAAAACAGGAGTGATGAAAAAGGCTACACGAACCAGCTATTGATTTTGTGTTTACAAGATAAAGAAATGTACTGGAAGACTTCCAAATACTCATCACTTTCAAGACTTAACAACATTAAGGAGCCCAACAGCCAATTATTGTCTGGTACCTATTTGAATGAGTAGATTTATCCTGATGAGGTTTGCGGGTTTTCCACTAGAAGACTAACCAGTTACTTGAACTGCAAAGTGCTAAAAATTTACAGAAACCATCTGCATTTAATCTAACATTTCATTAAATGATTTTGTACCCTGAGGACAGGAAAGGTCCCTGTTTTATACAGGTGAATATTGGGTCCAGAAAAGGTTACGCAATCGACATTAAGTTCCTACAGGAGGAGGCAAACAAACCTCTGACATCTTGATTCCAGCAAATTTGTTTCCTAAGGGTCAATGTACTTGGACTTTGTGATCCTGTAAAGGACACATAACATTATCCCTATAAGCTGGGCAAAGTGGCAGCTCACAACATTCAGGACATGCAGGTTGAGTTTCAGGTAACTTAGTAAAATAACTGTATTTATTCAAAGAATCCTCACTGGATTTTTTTAAACAAAGATTAGTCTTTCGCAATTTAAGCTGCTAAGGATATCAAGAACAATCTATCTATAAGAAGTAGTATTTATGTCTGCATCTGCTAAAATGTTGAGGTGGCTCTATTTACCTCGGGCCCAACAGTGTGAGATCCCCTCTGCTGGACTCTCTAACGTCACCGGGTTTAGCACCTCTGTGAAAATGCTGGCATTTTACAGAAGAGTGCCAGTAACCCCCAGAACGTGAACGGGGAAGAAGGACACTCGGAGTATCTTCCAGAATGCTTTATGGAAAAAACCCAAACCCACAGGTACAAATGGACATCTCCACACCTAGAGCAAATCAGCATCACGCCGCTGACTTCAGTGGAGTTACAGCAATGGAACCACTAAGGTTTGACTCTGGAAGAGACTCCATCCAGCAGGTAATTAAAGGCCTCAAGACAAAATAAAATGTCACATTCGTGGACACTGTTACAACGTGCTTTGGCTGTATCGCTTCTCGCTCTTTCCAATGGCAACTGCGCGTCTTTCTGGCCAAGAGCACCACCCTCAACCAGCCACTCCCGTGACAGGCAGGAGCCGTGGAGGCCGCTGCGCAGGAGCAGGGCGCCAGCAACCGGATCCCAACCTCAAACATCTGCTACACCCCTGCTTGAGCTTCCAGCTTTCTCCAAATGAAAAACCTGCAACTACTTCTGAAGTGCAGGAATTGCAACACAGCAGAGGTTAACAGAGTGAGCCCCACTGTTGGCTTTGTCACCACCACGTTATTTTTCCAAAACAAATGGACTAAAGGGGAAAACTGACAAAGCTGGGGAAGCATCTCAAATGCTCTCTGGCCTTCTTTCTGGCTGACCATTAAGGACTGGTTCTCAATCAGGTCTCAAAAGATCTAGAGTGACAGGCCTCACAGTGTGTGATTTCCCCTTGCTTTACGAGTGAAGTGACCTTTGAGGCGGGTGTAAACATCTGCGCTATCGCCCCCTGCACCGCTACGTGCCCGTAAGCAGCCTGGTATGGTCAGAGAGCCTCTGGAGTCACCCTGGAGCCACGTCAGCAGTTTACTTCTCTGCCCTTTCACCAGTTGTCACTGGTTTTTGTAAGGCCGATACTCCCCAGTCAGTGATAGCACACAACTGCGAACATTGCTGCGCGCAGTGTTACGGCAGCAAGGGGAACAGAGCTCCTAACAACTGTTTGGATGGAAAATTAACAACTTCTTTCCTATAGAAAGAACACTGTGCAAGTTTAACTCTGTGTGTTCCTCTAGCTTTGGTGAACAGAACACCCAATTGTTCCAAGGAAAAGGAACAGGCAACACTGACTAGGTTACTTGCTATCCATTGTTCGACTTCTGCGTCTAGAAACAACTTTATACAATGCTCTTCTTAAATTCAGTGTTTCCTTTCAGTAACGCTGAGCTGATTTTTAGTATTTTTTTTTTCTTATTGCCTCCAACTCACTGTTTTAACTTCCCATTTCTGCAGGTTTATTAATGACAAAAATATTTTTTATTCTCTTTGTAAACGCTTTTTGGGGATAATTATTACATAATGATGTCTTTTGAGTCTCGCTGACTCTCCTGCCATGAAGAGTCTGAGAACGGCTGGCGGGGCTTGCTCTGCTCCGCTTTTTTT
>NW_010265969.1:3792-12411 GCF_000690775.1 Eurypyga helias
CGGCTGACGGACTTTGCCACGTCTGTTTCTTACTGTATTTCTGCCATGACTTTGTGCTCACCGGCGGAACAGACGCCGAGAGGTTTCTCACCTCTGCTACTGGTTCATCTCTCATAGCTACTAACCGTGTCCGAAACTCTGTGGCATGAAGAGAGACGGACAAGACAAAGCTTACGGCTCTGTTACCAAAGCTTCCCTGTGACGTCATGACTTGATAGCTTTACCAATCCCCAACATTCCATGGAAGATATGAAAATGGGAAAAAGCAAGCAATAAGCAGACATTACACAGAAAAGCAGAAACTTACACCCAACTATCTTCATCTCTGCATCAGAAAGAAAGAGGAGAGAGTAACAGGGAAAGGAAAGGGAGAGAAGCAGGAAATTAAGACAAGGAGGGAGAGAAAAAAAGAGAAAAACATCACTCACAAGTAGAAGATGAAGCATGCACTTTTCATCAGAGGATCAAAGTAAAAGACAGAATACTTATCAGCACATGGGGGAGGGAAGGGATGTCCTTGGGGGAACTGACAAACGCCATGCCTATGCAACAGATTTCTGATCAGCAAGTTCTGTATACAAATAAAGTTGCAATCCAAAAGGCAAGCAGCACATGCCTCATTGCTTTTATCTCTGGGGAAAGGTAAAATTGTCAGGATCAGATGGACGGTCTTAAACCCAGTAGCAATTTAGAAAAGAAAAAAAACCCCATCACAACCCCAAATGAACAAATACCCACCACACCTCTTGATGAGGCTGGCTTGACTGAATCCCTTCCGATTCGGACAAAAAGAGATAATTAAAGACTTTGTGATGCTCTTCTCACATCACAACACAGCAGGAAACAAAGATCATTTCAGCTTTAGAAGTGAAGACAGGCATGGTTATTCTGTAGGGCATTAATCTTGTTCTGCATAACCATACAAGATATGAGCATGTAAAGACCAGCTTCACTTTATTTCTTAATGATGACCAGCTGCCACTTTTGTCGCTCCTATCAGAGTCAGGAAACACGACAGCTTGGTATGAGAACTACTGTTTCAAAAATCAAAATGGGATAGGAAAACTGTCTGCGAAGACACAGCTGAAGGATTTTACTGGTTAAGATGTGTACATGGGAAAGGATTTCCTACTGAAACAGAAAATGAAAATGTTAAAACCGATGACCAAGAAGATTCATTTGGAATGGTAGAGCTGTTTGCTTCTTTAAAAACAGATCTCTTGGTTCAGCATATGATCGCCACATATTTTAACAATACTAAGTGATGTAGCCTTAATTTATTTATGCATAAAAAAAATTTTTAAGTCACACTGCCCTGAAAAAGCAGCATCCACTTGCAAAATACAAGCCATGAACTTTCTGTGCTCTTTTCTGAAAGAGGAAAACCTGTCTTTAATGTGAAAGAAGCAGTTCTGAAACAAAGCACGGAAAAGGTAGTTTGACACAGACAAAGCAGCAGACATGGTTGAGAACCGCTAACGTGCATGACGGGGTTGGGTTTTTGTTTGGTTGGGTGTTTTTTTGGGTTGAGCTTTTTCTTACCCCATCAAAACTGAAATATTTTCTAACTCTAGACGATACTAGTAAAGCTAAGAAAGGATGTTTGATTCTGGCGGTACCAACACAAACACAAAGTAAATTGCTAGGCATTCCTTGGCTCCTGTGGCTTGGCCAATCCACCTGAAAGGTGACTTACCCTACCCAAACATTCTACCCCAGACATCAGGTGAACTCAAACCCCAGCTGGATTAATTGTTTTAAAAGCAAACCACAGGCAAATATCTGCTGTCACTTGAGTAGCATCAATTTTTTTTTACTTCCAAAAAAGCGAGCAATTAGAATGAACGCTGTTCACTGCATCAGGAAAGTTATGTTATATCTTAATCTGCTATTTTTTCCAGAGTTTGCATGATCCTGGCAAATAGCCACGCTAATGACAATTTTTGTTTAGAGCACCATTCGTGGCTACCTCTCTCCTCACACCTCATCTCTACTCCGGCGATGGCCTAATTTATCCTTACAGTGAAAGTCTGTTCACACTGCCATGGCTACCTTTTACCTGATCTTTAAAGACTTTTACAAACTGCATTTCTCCACAAACTAAGCCATTTTTCTCCAAATACCAATGCCTAAAGCTTTGTATCTAAGCTCTACATATGCAGACCTCTTGTAACCCCTTTTTAACTGAGGAAAGTTCTGGGTGAGCAGCACCTCGAAAGAGGCAGCACACCTGTAACAGCAGAATGGTGGTCCTTTCACACATCTTTGCATCTATCAGTATTTTGAGCAGATCTACATGAGCCCGATTCCAAAGAGATTTATCATCTTACAATCCCTGTTTTCTCCAACAAGAAGGGTGGTTCTCACAAACATGGCATTAGCAGGCAAGCGTGGTCTTGTGAAGAACACCATTTGAAAAAGAGAGGGGCTGGCCAAAGCTGGGAAGATCCACACTGTACCTGCACAGCGCGCCTCACTGGCCGTGCCGCACGCACACGCCTGTGCGGAACCTGGTTCTAATTCACTTTCACTGCCCGAGGTCTCTAGGCTGCCTCTCACAAAGATCGTAACGTACCTAAAATTTGGTGGACGTCTTCTGCACTGAGGCATTATGTTCGCCAGAGATCTTAATTAGAGAGAGGAAGTTTGGAAATCTGAATTAGCTGCAATGAACAGAGAACAGTTTAGGGGAGCAGCACTTTTTGCATGAAAACTGCTAACCTGCTTGTTCAAGCCCTGGGGAAAAGCACTGCCCGAAACCCAAGCAGTACAGGGATGACAGGCCGGCTGTGCCAGCTTGCAGAAAGAGGCTAGGGCCCCGAAAATGAGACGACAGCTAAGGGGAACACCAAGGTCATAAAGCTCTTCCTTAAGTTTGCTAAAATTCAGTGGCCTGAAGCACCCAAGGAACAGCTCTACACACAGCAATGGCAGATAAAGCAATTCTTGCAGCAGAATCAGTTCACTTAGAGGTATGCAAATGTTATTTTTGATATTGGCTGTTCTAGCTGTGATGTCCAGCTGTGATCTCAATTACAGCAGATCACCTTGTAGCAGCTGTATCTGCATATCAACGTGCAATATTTAATCTTTTCTCTATTTGATTGCTTTGGATTAAGACTGGAACTGCTAGAAGGTCATTAAAAGCTAAAATTTATAATTGGCTTCATAGCCCGTGCCCTCTGCTGCTCTGTTGCTATTGTTTTCAATTTTGTTAGTAAATAAAACACATTGTTCTAAATCCTTTTACCTTAGTTTCTAGAAATTCTTCCCACCTACTCCCTATTTTTATTGTGCTTTCTGAAGAACCTCCATAATGAGGCTACACCAACTACTTCTGACACTGATGTGTCACCGCAGTCTTTCCAGTAATAAAATCTGACACTCTTCCCATTATGCTTTCATAAAATTTCCTATGTCTGCAAAGTCATCCTTGGTCCTGGTTACAGCACACAGCAGTGAGGTAGTATTTCAAATGCTATACATGCAATATAATTAGTAAGCTCCTTTCTTACTACACTGTAAAAATCAAGACAGCATAATGCCAGGTTTTCCATCTATTGACTGTGTGACTGGCTAAGGTTCCCGTTTCCTCCATAAACGAACTCTTGGCTATGCTGGGGCTACCTCAACTTGTGCCACAACAAGCAGCATCTCAAGCTGCTGCTCCAGAAGTAAGGAGCAAAGGAAGCCCAGCAACGCTTCAGCCAAGACCGCTGTTGCAGGGACGAGGTGCTCTGTAAGGCCAGCCAGAAAATCAGCCGGATCTGCAGCCTCGTGTATTGTCAGCCATTACAGAAGGATCACACTAACTCCAAAAAACAAGGTGGCAAAGTGGAAACTCTTTCCAGGCTTTGGATTACCGGGAAGAAGAAACCTCCTGCGTTCTAAACGACACATCCCTACGCTTACAGGAGGGATAGCTAAGTGGCAGGGGAGGTGGGGGGAGTGTCAAAGCAATAATTCCAGATCACCTTCTATACGTGTGATTTTAACACCTTCTGCTACTACGATGTTTGCTGATTAAGATGTTTTAGCATGAACCCAGAATTGGCGTTTACTGATAAATAAGGCAACTCCTCTTTTCTTAATCTTCTTCAAGTAAAGTACCCATCGCAGTGACACTTGCCTAGGACAGCACGAGGAAACAATGTCCAGTATTTTAAGCTTAACAGCCGTTACGTTTACCTGGCATTATAACATCAGGAAAACCCAGCTTCCTGGTAACGGAAACGCCTCTGTTGAATATCATGGGGTTTTCCCTTCGAATCTGCTCCATGTCGCCACGAAGAAGCTGGAGAGATATTATAAGTCCTGGAAAAAAAAACCCAAAAGATGTTCATTTTTTCAGACCTAAGAATTAGATGTCCGTATCTACAAGGCATGCTGGTAAAATAACGCTTCACATGGTTAATGTAATACAAATCCATAAATACAGAACTCTTTTCTCCCTTGGAGTAATTCAAAGCTGAAACGGAAGGCAACTGCTTTAAGGGATCAGTTAAGAGCAAAACATCGTAACACATTCTTTAAAATCAGAATAGTTAGTTTTGCAGAGATGTCACAAATTACAGTGAAGCACTTTGCATTGGTTCCGTTCCTCACACGCAGCAGGTTACAACACACGTGTGAGCAATGCCACCCCCATCTGAACCACCACAGCACACAACACCGTACAACACCTCCAAAGTGCCTTTCGTCCCACTCAGTACCGAAGCGTATCTGCTTCCACTTGTTCCTTTAACTACTTCATACAAGAATGTTGATTTTAATGAAATTCCCTTCAACCTCAACATGTCTCAGGAGTACCAACTGGTCAAACCAGCTTCAGAAAAAAGGAGAAAGGCCGAGCAGCAACTCTTCCACCGCGACCCTTTGTTCAGTGTATCAGCTGTATCGCTTCACTCGGAATAATTACATGGCTGATCTCACTCCAACTGCTTTCCCTGGCTGCTTTTAACTTAAGGCATACTACGCCCCTAAAGCGAGGACAATGTATTGGTAAAGTTACAAAGGCAGGCCCGACGGGAGGAAAGGCCAGGATAAAGCTCAACCACGTAAGCTTAGTCTCATCTGCTGAGCACGCATTACCAGCCTCACACAGCAACAGGAATTCCATTCACATAGTAATTTTCCACAATTTTTATCTCATTCACTGGATGACAGTTAGTCAAGAGTTCTTTCTATCCTCTCTGTTCTCTCACTGGAGCAACACATACAAAAATAAACACTGCCTTGTACACATATTCTTGCATGAGCCATCTAAATTTCTGCTATTTCTTAAACTCAATATATCGTCTTTAGGAATGATATTTAGTCACCATTTTGGTAGACAAGTTACTAGGGGAATGAAGCCAGTAACACCATGTACCTCCCACCCAGTTTCTGCTCTCTTTCCTTAATATAATTTTCAAGCCTGTTGTTTGGCTTCAGCCAAAACAAGTAAGTCGGTATCTAGATAACACGAAGACTGTGTAAGTTTTATGACTAGTGGGCCTAAAAAAGAGAGCATGAAGCCTTAAAACGAAGGAAAAGGGAGGCCAACCAGCCAGCTGGACAATCAGCATGTATGTACCCAAAAGCTGCCAAGAGACTTGCAGCTGTCCGGCTACGGAGGCAGAAGAGCGCAGCAACGCCCTGCAGGGAGCAGAGCGGCTTTACAACCACGGAAAAAATTCAAACCCTTTGAACACCACGTGTGAGCGTACACCTGTGTGCGTGTGCTACAGAAGGTCTAACAGAACACAAGGGTTCACTAGACATCAGTCTTGACTATTTCTGCCACTTAGCGAAAAACCTGTTCATTTTATATCCTCTGTTGCTACTGAAGACAACCAAAATAAATTCCAGCATAAAGGACTGGAGCAAATTTGGAAGTTCAGACCTCCCTACACCCAACACCTTCAGTACTTAATAAAGGACTTCAGAATTAAACTATTATCTACAAAAATCAGTCACTAGTGGTAGCAGAACGTGAAATTTTCCAGCATGGTGTTACTTATGTGATACCCTCCCACATGTGCCATCCCAAAAACCTTCTGCCTAGTTGCTTGCTCTCCCTGAGATTTTGTAAATCTGCTCTCCAGCCCTCCTCTTCTTCCCAGTCTATCCTTCCAGTTGTTTTCTAGTCTCTGCAGCAGATCTGATCTTACACAAGACCTGGGAAGGTGGGAAGAGAAACAACCAGAGAGCTTTTCTTAAGGGAAAAAAGATTTAAAAAATTTAAAAAATTGTGATTTGAGCATTTTCTACCTGTGAGAGCAGGTTCTGAGAGGCCCAAATTGTATTCCTTCTGCTTAAATCATGCCAGCCTGCAATACAGCCCCTCGCACTAGCGCAATAGCTCTGGTGAGTTCCAACCTCCTGCTCAAGAGATGCACTGGATAGCCATGAAATGTGTGAAATAATTATTTTAAAAAGCCGAAAGCAAGGATAAAGCGCTGTTGATTTCCCTTTCCTTCTGCTCTTCAACACAGCTGACACTTGGGGAAGAAAAAGTTTTAGGCAGCCACCATTGGAAATAAATGCACACAGTCCAGGTAACAATAAACAACTGTGGAAAATATTTTAATGGTAAGTGGTGGGTGACCTTAACTGGAGCAGGAGGGACAGCAGGGCAGGAGACCAGCTCTGCATATAATCAAACTCCAAACCTGAAAACTGTTCTATCTGCTCATTGTGCTTAGTATCTTCTATGGGCGCGTGACCTGCATATTCCACAGCGCTATCTCGATATGCAAAGGGAGATCAAGACGTCAGCAGTATTTGGACATCAGCATGCCGACAAGTCAGGCACTCAGTAATGAATGCAAAACTAGCGGTAACGAAGCAGAACCGCATCCTACCGGGTGCTCATTTGGAGAGTAACAGTAATGATATCTCTGAACAAGCGACTACAGACATCATTAAATGAGGTAACAAGATAGGACAAGATTTACTTTCCATAGTTATCTGTCATTAACCAGGAAAATAAAAATGGATTTGAAAGGTGGCAAAAACTCTGCCAAGACAGTTATTCCCCTCAACTATGTAATGCAACATTTAATACTGAAACGATCACAGTGAGTCCCCTTGATAATTAATTTGCAGGTACAAAAACACCGGTTGTTTTCCAGACAGACACATACGTTAGACAAATAAAACCTCTGGCTTTGCTTCTGTTGAGAAGGATGCAGGGTATCCGCAAGCCTTAAGCTATGTGTTATACCTGGAATTTTCAAGCGAACACAGGATGAAATAGAAGGTGGTTTTGCCCAAGAAAATTCTGATGAATAAAATTTAAATTCTTCACTTCCTGTGCAGCCAAGTCTGGTCACAGGAACTTAAGCCAGTGCCACCAAAAACCCCAAAACCCGAACCACTTGTAAAGGAGTTCTGGCAACGCCGACTGCTGCTCATGTCGTATGTCCCCACGGGCTAGCAGTTTTCACGAGCACAGATACACGCAGTGACTCTAACAGCCAAAAAATGAAGTCTCAGAGTAAATGAATCCTACAGCAGGCCACTCGCTCTCTCCCCTGCTGACCTCCCTTGAGATAAAATAACACTACCCAAACAACGACGAAGGAAACGTAGCATCCTGAATTAACGTTACTGTCAGCCATATCTGAGAAGGAAAGATATCAGGTGAGGTTTTTTATAAATTCCTGGTTAAACTGGCAGACACAATAGAGATTTTCACCTATAAACTGAACGTGAATGAATTTTAGTTAAACTTTAAAACACCACAAGTAAAGAATTTCAGCTATGCAAAATCTGACATCTCGCTGAAGTTCCCTGCTCTAAGTAACTAGCAGTTTCCTAAAGGAAATGTTCAGCACTTATTATGACAAAAACAAACAGGTATTTACCATAGTTTGAGCTGGGTGCTGTATATTTGGTGCTGGACTTGCGAATAATATTTTCATGGATCTGGCACCATTCATTTTCGTTGTTACACCTAAAACAGAAGAACACTAATTCAGGTTAAAAGCTTTCTGCTGAAAAATTAGGACAGGAAAGTCAACTTTGCTGGAGAGATAACATGAAACTTTGTGGGGTTTTGATGAATGAGAGAAATCCCACATAACTTGTTTCTAAAAGCGGAAGGAAACAAAACGTTCCCTAACAGTTATCTTTTTAGGGACACTTCAGAGCCTGCAGTGACTTTTCTGTCATCAAAGCCATTGTTCCACTCTTCATATTATAACCAAATGAGAAGAAAGCTCTAGACATCTTTAGTTGAATTCTGTGCACATAGAAAATCAATTTTAAGTTGAAATCAACTGTTGCCATATATTACCTTTTTTGCGCTTAATTAAAAAAAAAGTCAGAACCAATAAATAGTGACATCTGAAAGACTAATTAAACTCCTGATTTTTAGTATCTCCCACGTTTACAACAAGATATTTGCTTACCTACATATTTTTCAGAACACCCTGAAATATGATGCAAACCCTGCCCCCCAGGGCGGACAAGAGTATATAACACCACAAGTATGCTTCTGTACATGCATCATCTTCTGAAGGTGCAATTTACAATTGTTTATTTATCTATATGTAATTTCAGTAAACATTTGTAAATACTGTTACATTTTGTTTTCAGTTGTTACCATCTGTAAATCACAGAATCACAGAATGG
>NW_010265970.1:0-20242 GCF_000690775.1 Eurypyga helias
CCGAGGGAGCCGACGCCAAGACCTACTTGTGGGCCAGGTACCATGAGATGAAAAAGCTGGTCTACGGTAAGGGCCGCCCCCGGGCGCTGCGACTGCCACGTCCCGCCGGCCTCGGGCTGTTGTTGCTTTTTTTTTTCCTTCCTCCTGTTTTTTTTCTCCCTCTTGGTGCCTTTCCCCGCGCTGCGGAACGGGGGATGCTGCCGGCGTTGGACGCCTTCTCCCTGGCAATGCCCTCTGCACGCCTCCGTCGCCCGGGGCCCTCCGCGACCTTTGTTTTTCTGTCGAAATACGACCCTGATCTTTCTTTCCCCACTCTGGGCTTCCCTCTGCCAGCACCCCTCGGCTGGTCTCAGCGTGTCAGGTCATGCAGAGTGTGTGGGGTTCTTCACCACTGGCCCCCCATCGTGGGTATCGTCATGGCAAATGGTCTCCGTGAAGGGCTTGTTGCATTTTGGAATGGTTGGAACTAGATGATCTTTAAGGTCCCTTCCAACCCAAACCATTCTATGCTTCTATGATTTTTCTCTAATTTGCCATTGGTTGGCCTGCAGAAAGGCGGTTGGACACATAGCCGGGTAGACGGATGCGGTGAGGAGTCCAGCGTCCAACTTGTAACTCGCCATTGGCACAAGGGTGAGGTGGAGAAGACTGATTAGGATGTCTCCTGATCCTGAGCTCAGGTTGCGTTACAGATGCGAAACACCTTTTACTCGTGTTTTTGCATGCGTGTGTGTTCTTTGCTCCTCTGCCCAAGAGGTTACCTGGCTCCATCAGGTACGTTGACATCTTGCTAAGCGAGGAGAAAACTTACGCTACTTGCCAGATCTGCCCATGCGTTAAACCGGATTGTGGTGGTTTTGGCAGCAGCAGATCTCCGCTGTATTAAACTCTCCTAAAAATGTGAAAGAATAGCTTTCATGGCATAAGGGCAGGGAACTTTTTCCTCTTGATTTCTTGATTCTTGGAATGCTGAAGGTAAACACCTTAGAGAGCTAGGAAGTATGACTTTGTGCCTGCTGTTAAACAGCTCTTGGAGCTAATAAGGGCTTGCAGAAGGAAGGTAGCCAGCCATAGGCATCTGGAAAAAAAGTTTCACCTTCCGAGACTGGCAAGTCCTGTCATTCCTTCTCTCCTCACCTTCCAGTACACAGGATCTGACATAAAATCTAAAGTCCCGCATGATGCGCAGATGTGTAGGAATTGGCCACTGATCCCTTGTGTGCTCAGCCTGCTGCATTCCAACTTTTGCAGGATGTGAGCTCCTTTGCCTGAGCTGCTGAAGGCAGTACAGGGCGCTGACAGAGGACAGTAGCTTCATGGTAAGTCCCTGCTCTAAGACTGAGTTGTGGTTTTAGCCCCACCACTTGAAAGAAATTCCAACTTGCAAGACTTGGGTTTGGACCTTAATATCTTCAAAGACATTTTTTTCTTTTCCCTAGTGGTATTTGAACCATAAATGCAGAAATGTTAATAGGCTGTGCCCTGGTCCCTTGGGAAAATGCTCACTTGGCTGCGTGATAGATTGTGATGTTTGTATTCACAGATACACTTCATACAGAGATACAGTTGTTACTGGAGATGGAGAACTGATCAGCAGGGCTAAAGGCAATGAGGTTAGGTGAAGTAGCCTGTGTGCCACAGAGCAGACTCTTTACAAACCTTCAGGTAACTGTTAAACATGTTAAATCAGAAGGCCCTTGTTTGTTTAAAGAATAGCTCCGCAAACCAAAATTTCAAGACTGTGCTGTTATTCAAGTCTTGTCAAGAAGAGGCATAAACAGGGTCAGTCCAAGTTGGTTTAAATTGTTGCTTTGACGACTAAACCGAGTGCAAAATGTGGCATCAGCCTGTTACTTTGTTCTTGATTTCTAACCTCGATGTAAAAGCTGATGTCTGTGCTTGGGTTATGTATTTGAAAACATTGTCATCTCTCCATACATATCAGCGCTGAGGTTGAGAAGAGTCCTGTGGTGCCACCTTCTCCCTCCTTCCCTGAAACTCCGCCTTTGTCCTGTATTGTCATTTACTGCTATTCGTTTTGGAGAGAGGTTTCTGCTAGGAGAATTGTGTGTTTTCAAACCAGCTCTTGCTTAGGACTTGATTTATAAAGCAGTGCTGCATTTTTGCACAGAGGGGATGCCGGTGATAAATGCTGACTGAGTTGGCCAGGGCAGGATGTAAAGGACGAGAGCTTCTGTGTGGTAAGACTCGGTGGTACCCGTTCGGTAGCCAGAGCCCAGGCACTGGAGGTTTTGAGCTTTGCAGAAACACACACCTGTGTTCTGCCAGGCTTGAGTGTGGTGATGCAGATGACAGCACAACACAGCGACACACAAGGTGCTACTGAGGAAAAATCTCCCCTTAGAGCTGGCTCAAGAGAAGCCATTCTCTATTCCCCCTCTCTTCTGCAACTTTGAGTCTTCAGACCAGATTGCATTACCTGTAAGTATTTGAGAATACTACTTCCACTTTGTTTGCCTTTTTTTTTTTTTTTTTTTCTCTGCCAAAAGGAAAAGTCTAATTGCATTTGTCAGAGGGTGGTGTTGAGCAAGACTTGCTGTGTCCGGGAAGGCTGATAATGCTCTCTCAGTAAGCAATGTCCAAAGTGATGCGCTCTAGGAAACATCCGATCCTGAAACGCAATGGAACTGGCAAGCAAGTGAGGATTTGGTGTCGAGAAGTGGGTCTGCTTTTTGCTAGATCTTTCAAACTTGTAAACGTGGCTAAAAGAAATCAGCTTTCCTAGGGAACCTTAACTTCTTGCCTCTGCCTCACCACCGAGAACAGAGACACGTTTGCAGATAGCAGGAACTTGGTTAGTCACTGGTAACGCCGAGGGTTTAGCGCAGGGGTAGTCCTCTCCTTTTGAGTTTGGGTGGATGGAGAGGTACCTCTGTGTGTTCATAATGCAAGCTGCAGGCAGCAAGGCGTGCCCGTTGCATTTGGAAGTGGGTGAGAAGACACCCCTGTGTGCTCACTCCACGGGTCGGTTTGGCTGGGTTGCAGACGTGGTTTTTGCAATCCAGCACATTCTAGTTCTGCTTTGCGTCGCTGATCTCAAGCAGGCACAGAGACTGAAGGGCCAGACGGGGAAATGAGTCCAGTGCCACGATAATAACCGCCCTGCGAATCGCCTGGGGAGCGCGCACGTTCCACGAGTTGTGGCATCTGCGGAATCGGCTGGGACTGGGAATGACAACTAGCAGCCAGAACTGGAAGTGCGACTAGTTGCGTTAACTTCCCTGTGCTGCTTTCCTAAATGTAAATGTTTTCTTCTTGTAAAGAACACTCCTAGCAGCATTTGTCTAGTGCCTTTGTGGCTATAAAAAATGTCAGTTTGGAATGAAATGGTATTTTTTAATAGTGCTTTTGGTTCGTGTACATTGCATTGGCGAGAGATCCAAAAATATTTAGGCAGAATAGCATAAATTCAAGACTGTGCTTCAAAGTAATTTTCAGTACTCTTTTAACACAGTTCCTCTGTCATTTTGTACTTTAAGTACTATTTCCCTCTCCCTGCCCTCTTGGTAGAGACATCTGCTTCAGTAGGTGGAGTGCTTTGCAGGAAATGGTACAAAACACCACTTCAAAAGGATAAAGAGGTACTTGGAAAGCAGGAAAACTGGCAGTTTGTCTTTAGCAAGCAAGTCAGAGTGAGCAAAGGGAACTTCGTGATTCACGAAGAGCGTGGAGGATGGTGGCCATCTGCTTTTCAGTATCTGTCTTTTCCACGCTAGCCTGACAAAGGAATGGGCGCAGCCGTCTGCTGTGTTGGACGCTGGGAGTACAAAGGGTGTGAGATGAGTGTTTTCCCTTTTTATGTATCACTCTTCGCTAACGTGCCGGCTCTGAGGCCGGGAGAAAAAGAGCGTTTCCTGCGTGATGCCACTGGTACCCCCGGGAGCTCCGAAAAGCACGGGATGTGCTTGGCACCTCCTGACCAGAGCATTTTTCACATCAGAAGGGGCCATATGGTGTCTTGGCGTCTCTAACCGTTGCTGCTGGCAGTTAATTACCTGCTTTTGTTTCCATCTCTGCTGTCACGTTGGGGATTGAGCGTTAGGGCTTTCTAACAATGTGGGCTATTGCCTGGGAGGAGGGACTTGTGTTGTCGTGAAGATAGTTCGATTTAAGCAGCTGTCAGGACTGTAAGTAGTAAAATTAAGATGTTGTGTGTTTACCTAGCTTTTACACTCAGGTGTAAAAAATGCAGGCGATCAAACACGCTTTCTTGTGGTCTGTCTTTGTTGCTGAGTTTCATCGTGTACCGTGGATATGCAAACACTTCCCCTGGAACTGTCAGAGTTGCGAACAGGAGCAAATTGTGCAAGTATGCAGATTCCAGGGGTTTGTATCTATTGCAAGAGCTGTTTTTTCCCCACTGCCCTCAGATGTACGCGTGCCGGTTCTCCCTTAGATCATACTTCCTGGGTGAAGTGCTGAGTAGACATTGACTAACTCCCTTTCCAGTAGGACCCAGATGGAAAGAGTACTTTGGATTATCATTCTTTTTAAATGACCAAAGCTAGTTTTCACTTTGGTCTTTCTTTTTTTCTTGCTCTAATTTATCATATCTGCCCAGCGGTCCATTTCAATGTCTTGGCAGAGGAAAAACAAAAGGTCGCGCTCTTGAAAAATGGCATCTCCATGGGCTCCTGGAGGGTGTCATCTGTTGTGCCTCAACCATTGCCCTGCAGTCATGAGGCAAAGATCCCTGGCAGATTACGTGCTGAACGTCAGCAGAGCAGCTCCAGACTTGATTAAGCACTCAATTTGTAACCACCCAGGTGATAATATTAAAAAAAAAAGACAAAACAGAAACAAACCGACCAAAAACCAAACCAAAAAAACACAACAAAGCAGAGCAAAGCCAAACAGAAACCCCAGCTTCTCGGTAAGCCAGGCACGTCTGGGCTCTCATATTGAAGCCAGTTTTGCCTGTGCTCCCAGCTTGTCTCTTCCCTGCGGTGGTTCAGACCGCAGAGGGACTGCACGGGCGTAAAGAGGAGACCGACACCAGCCGCTCCGCGGCGGCGGGGGCTGCAAGTGGGCACTGACACTAAGCCAAACGTGCAGCCTGTGGACTGAAACCCAGAGCTTTTTCCTCCTCTCTAGGAGGTCAGTGACTTGGAAACTACAGCAAATTTAAGCTGGAGGATGCTGGTGTGGAAAGAACAAGCTGTCAGCATGCTGCTGCCAGTTGGTTTGGTGACGCTGACGCGTGATAGGAAACACGGCAAGGAGGTGCATGGCGCTCCAGGAAGCGTGGGTACTGAACGCGTTATGTGTGGGGCAATGGTGGCAAAGCGTTTTGGCTAGCGTACGCATGTTTTTTCGGCCCTTATGTGTTAAGAGAGAACATGCTGTGTAAGTTTAGTGACAGAATGTCTGAGGAGGGTAAAATGAGCTGGGCAGGAGGCTGTCAGAGAACAACAGAGAGGCTCTGTATGTTTGAGGCTGGCAGGGAGGAGTATGACTTCATCCAGTGGGTCTAAATATACTCCATAAATCATACTGGGTGGCACTGTTACTGCTGAGGCTTCTGATCACAGATAAGGTTCGCTTCGTGCTCTCGGCAAACCTCAGGCTACCCTTTCCTTGGTACAAAGCCACACCGCTCCCTCAGCTTTTCCTGATGGTATTTTTGCAAAAGTTATGGCTGGCATACGTTGTTGAGTTCAGGCGGGTCTCACATCTCTGAAAGGAGAGATGGGGTTCAGACAATGGGGCTCTGCATTACTCTCAGGCTGTCGTAATGTCATGTTGTAAATCTGTTAGCAAATGTTGGAAGAGCTTGACCTCTCCGCAGGGTTACGGTAGCAGCAAGTGGGGTGCATTTGTCCTAAAAAAAAGTACTTTCATTAGGAGGGGAAAGCACTGCATATTTGCACTGTGATGTGATTAGGGTTGTGTCATTTTCTTTATGAGGGAGAAACATAACACCCTGCAAATCCCACTGTATACTTAGAAAAAGATCTTCCCACACGTTATCAGGAGGCGAGGTCAGGAATCGGAGCTCTGTTTGTTTATGGTGCAGAGAGCAGTTATGATGAGGATGAAAACTGTGATCATCTGAATCCTATTTACATTTCCCATCTCTTAACATCCCAGTGGAAAGTACTCTGGTTGCGTCCACTCTCTTCAGCCTCTTCCAGGAACTTTGCCACCGTCAGGCAGTGGAAGAGGGCTCTTGCTTGTGCTGCGTAGGCAGTAAGCCAGCCCTCCTGCTGTAAGATAGTGCTTTCTTTTCTAGTAATGCCTCTCTAGTTCCTCTGGTGAACTGCCTCTGAAGGAAAGTGGGCTAGGAGAGACGGTTGGTGTGTTTTGGGATGCGTCTCTCCCCTGAGAAATACATATTATGATCTATCTGAATCCTGTATTTCTTTGGTCACCTCTTTGGATTAGTGCTCACAAACGTGCTTTGGACTTCTACCACATTTCTGTAATCACTTCAGACAAAATCTTTATTGGGAATGGCTGGTACCTATTTTCTAATATTTTTTTTTTTGTTCTAGATTCAGATGAAACTTGGTTTTATAGCAAGGAAGCACTAAAGAACCGGCACAGGGCTTCTTGCTAAAAGCCAAAAATTAAGGTAGGAAGGGAAAAAACTAAATCCTACCGGCCGATGCTGTGTAGGATTTGGAATGTGTCTGCGCTTTTCCTATCAGTCAAAGAGAAAATGACCCATCTTTGAGGGGAGAGGAAATGTCTCCTTCCCCTCTCTGTCCCCCAGTGTGGATGTGACTAGGCAACCCACTACAGGGAACTATTTTTATTGCTCCTTTCTGGTCTTGCAATGGGCAGCTCTCCTGGAGGGGGAAGCCTGGGGAGGCTCTGTTCCTGTCTCCTATTGTAGTGCAGCTAAAGCGCTCCACTAGCTCTGAAAAAGGTTATACAGGTAGGGCAGCTGCTAGGTCACTTAACCCCCATTTTCCCCGTGGTCTGGGGAGCAGCGTGTTATTCACAAGCACCCTGAACAGTAACGCTGTTTTGAAGTGACAAACCATGCTCAAGGTCTGTCCCCCAGCTGTTTATCAGAGTAAAGCAGATAACTCCTCGCTATCTGCATTACGTGCTCCAAGAGCAGAGCTTCACCCGTTGGGGTTTTTGTTACATTCTCTTGGTGTTTGTACAAAACCTTGTTGAATCCTGCCCATTCGTAATTTAAAAAAAAAGCCCTAATGGTACCTGCAGATTTGCTGTGTGAAGTCTGGCTGTTTCTGTGAGAAACAAGAAATGCCCAAAGGCAAACCTCAACAATTCTAGTCTGAAGTAATCTAGATTTCTCAAAGAGGAGAGTTAGCCTGCTTGTCTTGCTGAAGTTTTCAGAGAGGGGCTCGTGTTTTGCTGGCGATGTATCACAGCTACCTTTGCCTGCTGAAAACGCTGCTGCTGCGAGCTAGAAACTTGGCACTTCAGAATCTCCGGTCTGCCTTGCTTCTTGTAGGCCAGAGAGCTGAGGACATTGTTTTGCTGTTTCCTGACACTAAAGGTCGGTCTGGCTGTGAAAGTGGTTAGCGGCAGCTGCAGGCGCAGGCAGGGGTTTCACAGGGTGTTTTTTCACAGGGAGTGGGTTAACGGCAGCAGCCTTCGACAGCAGCACTGGGCTCCTTCGCTGCTGCTGTGTGGTATTTCCAGCTGCTCTCAGGTCCAGAACACAAAAGTTGAAACATCAGTGATCCTCTCAGTTTCTCTAACCTCTCCCCTTCCCTTCTCTTAGATCTCCTTCCACCAGGAGTCTGCAACCTCCTCAACCCAGCCGCGATCTACGCTAACAACGAGATCAGCCTGGGAGATGTTGAGATCTATGGCTTTGACTACGATTACACATTAGCACAGTATTCTAATTTACTACACTCTATGATTTTCAACACCGCCAGAGACATCCTAATAGAGCAATTCAAGGTAATGATGTGCTAAAAGTTTCCACTCAGTTAAGCTTACTGCTGTCTTTGCAACATCCCAGGCCGGCTTGCAAAATACCGCATTGTGCACGTGTCAATTACTTGCTTTATTGAGACAAATTTCATGTTTCACAATCTTTGATTGCAGAAAATTTTGTCTGTATGTGGAATTAATTTCCTTTGAGACAATTTATGATGCTCTGCGTTTCTGTGGTGTTATAAATATGGAGCAGGGGCCTCACTCTAGAAGGTTTTGGTCCGTTTTACCTAGCTGTGGACTAATGCCTACAGAATTGCTGGTTTGAGGTGCACACGGTGGATAAACATCATCCGTGAGCCATACGTGACACGACGTGCAGTTCGGTGTGGATATCGCTGTAAAGCACCTCCAGTAACGGGCGCCCTGTTTGCAATAGGTAACTAGTCTGTGCCTTTTCCTCTCGGCATGTCTTTCCTTTTAGAGGGGCTCTGCAGTGCCATTGCTTTCCCAAGCACATGCGTTGAATGGAGCTTACTAGAAGTGTCCTCATTGTCTGAGTGAATCTGTTACGGTTCCACTAGTAAAAACTAGAGAAAAACTAGTTTTGGTGATCCTGATCCTTTATATCTTTCTCCATTCATCCACTCCTTTCCTTGAAGGGGCAAAATGAAGTGTACCTCTTCCCTGGTCAGTTTACGCCTGGGCTGAGGCAGACTAGCAGCACTAAGCCAGCTCAACACGTGAAATGATTTTGTTGATAACCCACTGCTTGTGCCACTAACGATGTCGCTGTCTGTCTTCCCAGTATCCAGAAGGCCTTGGGAAGTATGACTACATTCCAGGGTTTGCCATACGCGGACTTCACTATGATGTGCAAAAGGTAAGCTGTACAGAGTTCAGTCTGCTGGGCTTTGTCTTCCATTGCATTATATTTTTCGCAGAAATACTTTATCATTGCCTATAATTGCATCGCCCACCAAACTGTCAGTGAAATACGGCGGCGGTGCTTTGCATTATGTGAGTTCTTCCTATAAAACTTCCAAGGGAAAACTGTCTTTTGTGTTTGCCTAGCCTCTAGCAGAATGGGGCATTCTAGCAAAGACCTCTGGTAAACAGCCTTACCAATTTAGAAGTCAGTTAATGCCACAAGCTAATTAATAGAAGACTCTCGGCTTGTTTATGTGATCATTTCTGTCTTTCAGGAAATTTAAACAACAAGCCACAATCCTGCATCTACAATTACTTGCCAGGAGCAGAGGCATTATGTCTTACTCTAATAATAGAAATGACTTGTCAGGAGAATACTTTAGGAAGCCTTCCCCACCCCCAACGATGCCGAATAATAGGACTGTTTGGAAAAAGATCCAAGCTACTTGAGATGCATGCTTCTTAGAAGCACAGGCCAGCAAAGTGCAAGCATTAGCTTTAACCCTTTTCAGTACTTGGATGGATTCCCTGGAAGCCTGGTGCCCAGTGATGTATGTTGGCTGCTGCAGCCGCCCAGGCAGGTGGGAGACAGCAGAGAAACTTGCTTCACTGCAGTAGCTTTTCTTATGTTCAGCTTTGAGCAAATTCAGGGAAGCAGGCAGCACGGGCTGGAGCGTGCATGCTGTCCTCCAGCAGTGCCAGCAAAGGAGAATGTAGAAAAAACTATGTAGAGCTTTCCTGTGTCTTTCTGTCCGAGCTGCTGTGACAGCGTGGCAGCGGCCTGCTCATGCCTCCCACTTCACAAAGCAAGCAGCACATCTGTGACAAACTGAAGTTTTTTCCTCTGTTTAAATCTCTGGCTGATAGATCAGAGGAGCGCAGAGGTGACTGGCCCAGCCAAGCAAAATTCCCTTGGAGTGCGCAGAAGGCGAGAAGTCCCTTTTCTCAGGATCAGAGTTTGCAAAACACATAAAAAACTGGGTAGTGCCTGTCTAAGTAAATCTTTCAGCATATTTGCCTGCACTCCTCACAAACTAGTGGGTGGTCTGCCCACGGTATAACAAGCTGCACTGATAGGGTATCGTGATAAAAGAAGGTGTCTGAAGGTTGTGAATGCTTTGTGGAACCAATTTCCTTGCACTGTGGTAGAACCAGCACAAACAGTTTGATGCAGTGTCTTTGTTCGAGTTGCAGCGTGACGTGGGTTTAGTGTGAGGCTGCTTTCCATGCCCTGAGAGCTTGGGTTACAGCTTCAGAGTGAGGGATGGAGGAGAAGGGCTGGCTCATGGATAGGGGAATGATACAAAAAGTGCAAAGAAAGCTCTGATGTTGGGTGCTGGTGGTTAACTGTCTGTCGGGGAGGGGGAGAAATGGTGGAGGGGAGAGCTCTTGTGTGGAGAAAATGACTGGGCACAGGTGCCCTCTCAACCAAAACTTGCTTAAGATAGATGTGAGGGGAAATAGATCTCTTGTGCACACAAGGCTCCTTTGGGATGCCCGTGCTTTTGGAAGGGAGATGAGGAGAGACTGAGTCACAGAAACATTGTTCCCTCCGCTTTTCAACTGCATCCCTGCCCACCACCTTTGGAGTGTACCAGGCAGTGGCGTTTCACTCACAGAAAGATGGTCTTTTGCCAGAGGGCAGCAAAAAGTCACGGTGTGTATGAAAGTGGCTGGGGAGGAAGTGCAGCTTGAAGTACATAGATGTGGGATGTTTATATTGAATTTACTTTTCTAAATGTCATTTCTGTGGAACTTGAAACTTATTTAAGTTTTCAGTGTAAACCTTCCCAGTTCTAACAGTGTCTGTCCATTATCACAGAGTCTTCTGATGAAGATCGATGCTTTCCATTATGTCCAGCTGGGGACGGCATATAGGTCTGTCAGTGCTGAAAATAATTTTCTAACCGCTCAGATATGCGAGGGTGGATTACTAAGTCTGCGTGTATGTTCATGGCACATGGGGTGCTTTTTTGAGCAGAACACAGTCTCGTCTGGCTTATCCTGTTGGCACTTGCTTCAAATGCTTACCTGGCATATAATTGCAGGGAGTCATTTTTCTCAAGTGTTTCAAGCCAAGTGTGGGTGGGAAGACCTGGGGCTTTTTGTAATGGTTAATGACACATCTGGTCACGTACTCTTCGTGGTGCCTGAGTTCAGCAAAGCTGGGTTAACATCTGTGAGCAAACAGTGCAACTGGGGAAGGACTCCTCTGTATCATGTGTCCACATGAGGCCTGTCTTCTGCAGGCAGGAGTGTATCCCAGCAGCGGTATGCCTTGCCTTGTCACTCAGCTAAGAGGCAAGTGGTCTGGCTGTGCAAATAAAATCTTAAAGCAGTGCAGGCATGTCCGTAAAGTAATGATGCATCAGAATCTGGGCTCAATTTAAGGCCTAGGTTGTCCTATTTTTCCTTCCCTTACGTTATCCAAGGAGATCAGGGTGTGCTTTGGAATAAGTGGCTGAAACGGGGCAAAGCAAACTTTTCTCCAAAAACTTGTGAGACTGGAGACTGGGAGAAAACCTTGCCCCAGTGTGGAGTGGGCTTGGTGTGTAAGGAGTAGTTATTCCTAGATACCGGCAGCAAAGTTGCTGTAAATCTGTGTTGTGTTTCCTGAGCGTGGAAGCCAATGTTTTTTTTTCTTGAACTCTGCCCTTTTGCTGTTAAGCTTCAATTACAGTAAACACGCTAAGAATATTAAGAAGGGAGTTTCATAACCAGAGAGAATTGGCTTCTTTGAGTGCTAGCTTTTTGGGGGGTGGGAATGAGGGGTTGGTACTGCCTCATATTTCACTTCAGCTTCATAAAGAGATTTTTAGCTAAAATGTATTTAAACTGTTTCCCCTAATACCTGTGTGTGACTATCCTTCTTGAAGTGCCCTTTTCCTAAACTGTTCTTTGCTTTTGAGCACAACTGAGGCACCTTTTAACTTCTCAGAGGCTGTACCATGACTAAATAGGAAAGGAGAAAGGGAAAGTTGCTGGCTGCTTGAGCAAACAGCCATCAGAAATTGTGCAAGAGGCAAAACCTGCAGCAGTCAGATAACCTGATGTTCATAGCCATACCCGTGATTACAGTGTTTTGGGGAAGAACAGCGATCTCTTAACTGGTTTTGCTTAGGAACACTGAACAGGAAGGAAACCTCATTTTCCGAAAGCCCTTTTCCTACACCTTTGCACGTAATGGTGAAACACCTCGTGGAAGCCACCTCTCCAAACCTAGTTCCCCAGTGCTGCCAAAATCAGGTGGTGGGGCCGATTTGGTGGGGCAGACCTGTCAGCAGATTGGCAGCATGCAGAGAGAAGCCTCTGTCTGAACTCTCTGCTGGAATGTGGATAAAGCCCCTCAATTAACTCCTAGGAGCAAACAAGGTATCTGAAGAATGTCTGGGGGAAGGTTTTATGTGAATCTTAAGAAACCGTGGAGCTGTCAGGCTCTCTGGCTGCCTTTTGTGCAAGAGAAGTTGCGAGTTGTAGAAAGGAGCCTGTGTCTTCTCTTTCTCTGCAGTTTGTGGCTCTGTGCAGGCTGGTGATTATTGACAAATGATTTCTGTGGTTTTGTGTCTAGAGGGCTCAAACCAGTGCCTGACGATGAGGTAATCGAACTCTACGGTGGGACGCAGCACATCCCCCTGTACCAGATGAGTGACTTCTATGGCAAGGTATTGTAAGCTTTTTATTGCTGTGACCAGCAGCCCTTCTAACAGCTAGGAAACAGAGTGAACTGTAGGAGCATGTAAATGACTCCAGCCTCCCTCGGACTCAAAGACTCAGTCCCTAGTGAACTGCAGTGTGTGTTTTTGTTCTAGTGGGAATTTGCCCCAGAGGTTATTTAGCAGTTTAGCATGTGAAAGCCATCTGTGAAGCATTCCTAAACACCAGGGCTATTGGCCTAGAGCTGAATGGCTCTGGAGACAGACAGGGAGATGTTCCCTGCTTGTTCCTTGGCCAGCTCTAGCTCCCAAGCTACCAGGGCAGCCTGCAGTGATGGTGTTTGCAGTGAGTTGTGCGGGAGGGGGTATGTGTGTGCAGCAGCTGGGTGCTTGCAATGCCTTTCTCTCTTTGTTTTGGCGTAAGGTTTTTTTCCTTCATGAAGGGGATCCCCTGCCACACATCTTTGGACCTGCTCAGTGGACATTATTCACAGGGTTGGCAGCCATGAGTGTTGGGGGATTTTTTTAGGCAGAAAAGCTTACAGTCACAGTAAAGTACTGAAATTCTGTCCATAGGAGCTGTAGAAATCCTTTGGTTGCCTGAAGTAGAGGAAGTTAGGAGAGGTTTTTCTTCCTGGAGTGTCTAGTGTGGTGCAGTGGGCAAACAGGGCCATTCACATCCCTTTCCCCCCAGAACTGCTTTGTTTCTTGCCCTTTGTTAGTTCAGTTGCCTTAGGGGAAGCTGGAAGTAGAAGGGCAGGCTTCCTCTGATAATACCTCTTTGAGTCTGCTGTGTGAAGTCTCCAGCAAGGTCACTTCTTGATTTCTCTCTCTCTCTCTCTTGGGAACAATTAATCTGAGTGGTTGCTTTCTGGGTAAGTATATACTCTGTTTATAGCTCAGTGTTGTTTCCAGCTTTGAAATAGGATGTTTCTGTTTAGAACTTGATATCTGTGTGTAGACTGCTCTCTATCAGCCTCCTGCTGTGCAATTATCCTTGCCCCTGGCAAACTTGAGATGATTTCACCGTTCTTTTTAAATAAATGTAAATGTGAAATCTGCTTCAAGTTGTGGCCTTTTGTAGGACCACGTGGTCATGCCAAGGTGCCGTTCTGTGCTGCTTTGTATGTACCAGCTGTTTTCTTCTTTCCTGTAGGCAGTATTAAAAAATACCAATAGGGGGATCCCAAAGAGGATGGAAGTATATGCAATTAATGGCCTTTGCATCCAGCAGTGTCTGGTCAGCCTCTGCACACGTTAGTGGGGAAGCATCGGGGTGAAGGTGACTGCTGGTGCAGTGCAGTTGGGGTGGAGTGAAGCTTTAGCAGGGATCTTTGATCCTGTCCTCCTTGGTTTTCCATGCTGAGGTTGCTACCTGTATGGGTGACAGGAAGGTCTGCCAGCTCAGTGATTCCAAGCAACAAGGCTTAAGACAGGTAGGACCGATGCAGGTGAAGTGTGTAAATATTCCCCCTTAAGGGATTTCTTGATCCTCTGCTGGCAAGAGTGTGGACAGCTGCTGGTATCCCACCACCTGCAGTAGGAAGGGACAGGTCTTGCCCAGGGTTAGACAACACAACTAGTGTGGCTTTCCCTGGCAGGGCTAGTGCTGGCCTGTTATGAAGGTGGGAAACTTAGGGGAAAAAGCCTATGTAGCATTCTTTCTAAAACTGTGGTCCAGTTTCATCCTGCCTTGTGTCAATGTCTGCTTCAGCTGAGGGAGGAGGCTGGACTTGCCTTGTAGGATGGTGGCACAAGGCGCAAAAGCAAAATCAGGGCTGACTACCTACAAGGTAAGTCTGCTGTTAACACTGAGCAGTTAACTGTCTCCCCCATGCTGAAGGCTTTGGTGGGCCAGGTCACTGCTCTGGAGTGCTCTGCTAAATCCCACACCTAGTGATTCAGTAGGAACTGCCTGTCTCTGTCCCTCTTGCTTCTTTCCCAGAAACCCTGAACAGGAAAAAAGGTGGGGCATGTTTTCAGGAAACTTTGGTTTGCTAGTGGGAGAAATGTTCCCTGAGCAACCACACATCAAAAGGGACAGAAGTCTGTTGAAAGGATTCAGCAAGTATTGCTAAGCAGCACCCTGTGTGGCCCAGACCAGAGGGTGTTCTCGATGTTCTGCTGTAGGTCAAGTGGTCCTGTGCTGGCCGGATGGATAGAAATTGTCTGACCCTCAGCACGCCAACGTAGCTTTTGATCACAGGATTCTTGGTAACAGACCTCAGGCAAAATGCTGTTTGTTACTCCTTTGCCCTTTTGCGTCTTCTTTCTTGACCGCAACCTGCGTTGTCCCAACAGTGCCTTTCAGTAGTGCTGCAGAGTGCTGGTCTCTTTTACAGGATGCGCCTGGGTTCCCAGGACATCTCTGGGGACTGGGTTCATTGGGAGGTCTGCGTACGTCCCAGATCGCTAAGGTCATGTACCAGACCCTATAGCGGTTCCCTTGGCTGACCTGGCGCTTCAGTGGTGACAGATGAAGGCAGTGATTCCAGCGTCAGCTTGCCAGCGCGACTCACCACAAGCCTCTGCACAGGGGGTACTTACTGAATAAACCAGCTTTGCTTGACTGGGAGGCCTCTCTGGAGCCAGAGTTGGCTGTTGGCCTGCTGGTGGGTGTGTGACTGACCGGCAACAACAACAGTAAACCTGTGGGAGAGCCGCAGCCTCGCCTAGTGCAAGGTGAGCTGTTCCTTGGGCAGGATTCAACTGTCCACTTCCACGCGACTGCTGGGTGGGCCGAAGTTCTTATTCTACTTCTTTGTGCCTGCTCTGGGTTTTCCGTAGCGACTCAGGGAGAGGCAGGCGTTGACGCTCTGCCTGTTGGAGAGGTTCTTGCACTGCTGTGTGAAGCCTCGCTGGAATGTGCTTAGAGCAGCTGGGGTGCCCGTGTGTCCATGCACAGCCCGGTTTTGGTGAGCAATGGGGCACTGCTTCTGTAGCACAGCCTTCTCTCCTGGCACCCAGGGTAATGACAAGAGGCCAGGTGGGAAGCAGAGGGCATGGAGTTGAATAAAAGTTAGTATTTAGGACTGACACCCTGCCTCCTCCACCTCCACCCCATAGTGCTAATGGTGCTGGCTTTGTTTAACGATTTCTGTGAAGAAGAAGCGTCAGCGCTAGCGTTTCAGCTGACAGGGGAGGGCTACTTGCCGAGTGGCTGGGGCCTTCAACATTAGTGCTTTTCTTTTTGTGAGTCTGGAATGTTCTCCAGATGGTACTGGTCATAAGGGTTTGCTTGTTGGCTTCGCTGTTTTTTCTCCCCGCAGATTTTTATTGGTTAATGTGTCTCCTTCATTTTTCACTTTCTAGGGTCCATCACTTAAGCAGTTTATGGACATTTTTTCTCTTCCTGAAATGACGCTGCTCTCTTCAGTCATTGATTACTTCATAACTCATGGCATTGAGTTTGACCAGGTGCATCTTTACAAGGATATATCTGTAAGTAAACTGTCGGCTGCCCTGTAAGTCTGTGTGGCAGCTGAACTGTCAGCTCTGTGGCTTGTTAGCAGCGGTGAGCTCTGCGGTGCCCGAACCGAAGGGGCTGGTAGTGAGTAGCCTAATATGACAGCGGTGTTGCCCCTTTAGATTAAAGCGTTACCAGGGGATATTCAAAGCTGTGTTTTCAGCAAATGTTGCGTTTCTGCCTGTACTACAGAGCTGGTGTTGCTGTACGTTGTCTCTTGCAGGAGTGCCTCGGCTGGTTAGGTTGGAGGCCCTTCCATGGGAAACGTGTCAGTCACAACCTCGTGTAAATGTTTTCTGTTTCTGCAGACTTCTGAGCTCTATGTTTTCTTCTTAATGTCTCATTTTTCAAAGAGGCTTGGTCTGATGTACCACACAGTTTGCTTTATATAGTGATTGCTGTGAAACACCATCCCTTGCCTGCTCTGAGAATCCACCCTTTCCCTTTGCAGCTGCAGAGCAGTCTGAACTTCTGGGATGTTTTCCAGTGGGTGACTAGCTTTCAAGAGCCAGTTACTGCAGGGTGCTAACTGTGCCCTCTAGCTCCACTCCTGGCATTTGAAAGGGACCACCAGCACTGTGTTAGGGCTACTGTTTGATTTCTTCGTTCACGCTGTAGGCAACATGGAAGTGCTTGAGGTTGCAGCCCTGGGTGACTTCTGTTCACAATCCGTCCTCCTTGGTAGCCAAGCCTTGTCAGATGCCTTGTCTTTTCATGGAGAGGGTTTTTTGTGGGAATCTTACACTCACCCACTGGTAGCAGTCCATACACACACTGTTCTTCTTGTGAAGGAAATGGAGCTCCACATCTGCTCCTGCGATAACGAGCCACCCTGTCAGCTTTGCTGCAGCCAGGGGTCACCGCTTCTGTTCTGACCTCCTGCGGGTGCTTGATAAGCCAGTTCCCCACAAGACCTTCACGTGTCTCTAGGCTGATAGTTGTTGTGGTTGGTTTTGCTCCTCGGGCGGGGAAAATGGGAAGAGGGGATCCAGCTGAATCCTGAGGCCTTCTGTAAAGTGTCTTCTGACCCTTCTTTTGGGGTCAAAATGGACGTGTTCCTCATGGAAACCTTGAGAGCAGGTGGGTGGTTCCCACAGCCCAATACATAGTACAGGGCAAACGGTGTGCTCCAGCCCTCCAACTCCCGATTTGTCATCGTATCCTTTGCTCTGAGGGATGTGGTCATTCCTGAGGAGTGACTGAGGTAGGCAGGGAAGAGAACTATGGCAGAAAATCTGTGCCAGTGCCTGAAATCTCTGCTGAAAAGCTGGGGTCTGTCCTGTGCTCTCACCAGAAGAGTTCTTGCTTTTTTCCTGTACAGTGAGGATAAACAAACATTTTTGCATAACTTATCCCTTTGCAGTACCCGAGTGCAAGTGCAAAGAAATGGTTTGCGGAGGTGGGTGCAGAGATGTGTGCGACACAGACGGGCGTCCGAGGGGACTCGGTAGCCCCAGCTGTCACCACAGCGCAGGCTCACGGTGGGTTAGGACCTGTGTAAACCTGGCACTCCTCTGTAATTTTTAGTGGCAGCCCTGAGTGCAGCGCTGTGCGTTTGGGGGCAGTTTGAGTGCTAGAGACGCTGCACGGAGTCAAAAGGGAAGACCCTAAGGCAGAGGTAAAGTTTGGAGCTGACATGTAGACCAAGCAGTCCCATCACATCAGTTTGGTTGCTTCGTATTTGAGAGTAAGAACATACAGCTTACCCTTTGGAGGAGTTTCTGAGCCCCGTTTGACACCTCCCAGGGCTACCAAGATTTTACTTGCAGGAACCTTATAATTCTTCCCCTTTCTTTTCTTTTTTTTCCCCTCTTTTGCTGTTTTGGGGGCAGGGGTTTAGGGAAGGAGTACTCTTTCTGCTCTGCAAAGGTAGTTCTGACACAAATCCAAAGCGCTGCTGGCTTTTAGTACCAGTGCTGGTCAAGAGAAAGTTGTTTTCTTGTTAGCACTCTTGCTTTTTGTTGGTGTTTTCCAGTAAGTCAGTCTCTGGGTGAATGAGATGTGACCTCTGCTTTGTTACCATCCAAATCCACATGCTGGCAAGAGACTCCTAGAGCTCTGTTTTGAAGAGGTGCCGCCTCATCCAAGTTGTAAATTTTGATTCTCTCCCAGCTCTGAAGGAAATTATTTTTGGGGTGATGAGCGGGTTTCATCAGCACTGACTGCCCTGAGAGCAGGGGACTGCGCGATGCTGTGTCACCGTGGCAATGGCCGTGGCAAGCGTGGGAATCCAGTCTGAAAGGGCAACTCGTGAAGGAGCGCACGCAGTGTAACAAGGGTTTAAGAGCCCTGGGGAAAGGCAGCGTTTGTTTACCCTTCTAAATTGTCAGGGATGAAAATGGTACCATTAAAATAAGCATTTGCATGTGCAAACGCTGCAAAATGTGTTGCTGCTGTGGAAGTGGTTCTGTGGATCTGGCATACCTCATTGGATGGAAACTTGGGAAGAGAATCTCAGTTGGGTGTGTCCAAAAATGCATTGCCTCTTGGCCTCTGGCCTGGAAAACAGAGGATATTTGGATGCCCTTGACAGTATCTGTTTTAATCTCCCTCCCTCCTGAAAAGTGGGCAGTTCTGTTTTGCAAAAACCCCTCACCCTCCTAATGGAAGCTTCTGCCCTGCCTTTGCCCACCCGCCACCCAGGGCTGGGAGCTGTAGCCCTCCTTAGTTTGTGGGGAGCATTTTGGAATCGTAGATGCTTCCCGCTGCGGCTGTTCGCCTTGGCCATGCTCCCATCCTTTGGGTTACATTTGGCAGAGCTTCCACAGGCTTAGGGAGGGTGAAAAGCCAGCTAGTGGCTGGGCCAGTACGGTTTTGGGGCAGTAAACGGTTTTGGAGTTGCACAAGTTGACTGCCTTGGTAACAGTGTGTTAACGTGCTGATTTCCAGGAGCAGGGAAGAAACTGTGCTTTCATGGATAGGTTTTGAGGGTTTTCCCCCTGTACTGCATCAGCTGAGCTAGCCACTGTGGTGTTCTTTTTGGCATGTTGGTGAGCCTCACTGTACAAGGTCCTCTACTTACTGTTAGTGTAGCTTTTGTTCATTCAGCAAGAAGAGGGGATGTGTCATTACTGTGCTGGTCCTCAGTGGTGGCAGTAGGTTTGAATGATGGGAAACAGTAATGCCATACAGAAAACTGATTTTTTTTTTCCCCTCCCCTTTTGTTTAGGATGCTATTAGAGACGTACATGTGAAAGGAGTGATGTACAAATGGATTGAAAAAGACCTGGGTGAGTTGAGTCGAGCTCTGGTGCCAGATCCTTTTTGATGTGTCTCGTACTACGTGGAGGTCTGTGTAAGATGACTGTGTAGGCCCTACACACAGTTGCAGGGACACAGAAATTAATGAAATACTCGACTGTGGCCTGCCTAAAGGCAGGGGAGAGGGAGACTGGCATTAAGAACCAAGTGGTATTTAGGGTCAAGTGCAGGATCTGTTTTAATGGAGGAGATGGCTGCCTTGTGGCTTGTGTTTCTGTTTTCCTTCAGCCGTTAGGCGAGGGGTGACAGTCCTTGGCATGACGTGAACATGCGAAGGAACCCTCTGGGAAAGCATCCTGGTCATTCCAGGGAAAGCTCCTGGTAGCAACATGGCCTGGAGTGGCTGTGCCTGTCCCTTGTGACGGGTTGGTATCAACCCTCTTTTTTGGCAACCTTTCAGTTCCTCAGTCTTTTCCCTCTAGATGGGATCGATGAGGAAGACCATTTTGTCACTGTGGTGGTTCGCTACCTCCCAGCCTGAGGTGGATCTAACTCAGGCCTTTTGCATCCCTGTTGATGTAGGGGCTAGGTTTGATTTTGGTTTTAAAGAAATGTGGTCATGGCTTACACCAAAGTTATTTGATTGACGATGTCTGTTTTATTCTGGTACAGAACAGTATATTCTGCATGGGGATGAAATCTATGCTGTGCTAAACCGACTGGTGAACCACAAGAAGAAGCTCTTCCTCATTACAAACAGTCCCTTTAGCTTTGTGTGAGTACTGTTATTGCACATCGAGGGGTCATCGTGGCACAGCAAGAGCTGTGCAGTGCGGTCTCCCCTGCGAGCCTCTGAAAGTTGTACGGTAGAGGGTTTTGTGGCAATCGGCGTGAGAGTGCTCTCTGGGAACCGGTTGTGGTGAGCGTTGCACCCCACAGCTCGCTCTGTCGTTGAGGCTCACTTTTTGAAGAAGACACAAGGCTGTGGCTGTCACGTCGTTTTGCAGCTTTTGCTGCATCTCAGACTTCTGTGGGCTGCCCGTGGTGTGGGAGAAAGGGTGGGACAGCATCAAACAGTCAGTGCTACATCATAGAATCACAGAATGGT
>NW_010265971.1:0-5526 GCF_000690775.1 Eurypyga helias
CCTGGGTGTATCCTTGGTGTGCAAGGGGCGCCTTCTCCTGGGGTGTGTTGGGCCCAGCAGTTTCTCGCACACAGAAGCGTGAAGGGAGGGAGGAATGCGTGCCATCAGAGGGCAGGGCTGAGGCGCAGCGCAGGCAGCGCTGCCTTGTTGCTCTGATCAAGAAGTGCAGTGTGGCTTTGCCCATCATTAAAAAAGCACAGCGTCCTTCCTCCCCCAGGATAGGCAACTCCTTGGTGTAGGAAAGGGCTTCTGGAGAGCATCTGGTCCAACCTGCTTGCTCACGCAGAGTCAGCTAGAACAGGTTCTTCGGGACCTTGTCCCGCTGGGGTTTGAATGTGTCCCCAAGGATGGGGACACCACAACCTCTCTGGACAAGCTCTTCCACCATCTTCACAATAAAAACATTTTTTCTGTGTTCAGTAGAACTCCCTGTAATTCAGCCTGTGTCTGCTGCCCCTTGTCCTGTCACCCAGAAAAGTCTAGCTCTGTCTTGTTTACTCCCCCTCTGTATACACATTGATAAGATCCCCTTGAGCCTTCTCTTTTATAGGTTTGACTATCCAGGCTCTCTCAGCTTCTCATGTGTCAGATGCTCCAATCCCTTAGTCCTTCTTCATTTAATTTCCCTAATACTAGCTAATGAAAGACTACCAGAATACACAACAGAATTACTTACCAGGAAGTACATGTTAAAATCCTACCTCCCAACCAACTCTTTAAAATTAAAAGGTCATCCATTTCATGCAAGATTTAGTTTTAAAGCAGACAGAGCCATTAGCCCAGACATTGTTACAGGGCAGTTTACATTTTAATATTTCCAGACCATTTGCGGTCTTGGAGTCCCATAACTTCCCATTATGAGATGTAAACTTGTACTATTATTTTTCTACTAGCAGGAGTTTATGCACACATAATCATCTAATTTTTTAATCACCTACAAGAAAAGAATGCCCATCCTGTCTATCCTTGGTCTTCCTTACATCTACCTTTCTTGTTTGCCTCAGCTGAAACTGAGGACACCCAGAATACAGCCATCAGTTTGGAGACTTAGTAGGCACCGGGACAGGATCAGTTTTAGCTTTTCCCAGTATGACTAAAATATTTTTCTGTCAAACCTCTGAAACCTATCTTCATAAGATTATTTTCCTTTCTTGCTTCAATACCACCACATTTTCCTGGGTATTCGCAGCATTACTGTCTTTGTCACTTGTCATTATGTCACAGGGATACCATGGATTTACAGGTACTGCAGGCAGCTGTTATTTAATGCTGTTGATAAGCTGAGCAGACACATTGGGTGTTGCTGTAGCACTGAAGATGTACTCCCAACAAATTATTCTTCCTTCTTTTGCTGTAAGTGTTTGCTTTCACATCCCTGTCACATTAGACTGTTCACACTGAAATGCTTTTCATTGGCATGAAGCCAAAGTGCATGGGTTGCTTATGACTGTGCCCACACTGGCCTACCCACAGCCCAACACCCACCTCACTTGCCAGAGCTCACCTGGACCAACCTCCTGTCCTGAGACAGGATAACTGTATTTTTATATCCCCCCCAATTAGATTTCTCTAAGCTGTTCTTATAAACCACCATGGACAGAGATTCTCTCTGCAGCCTGTTCAAGTGCCTGACAAAAAAATTTCATTCATCTTCATTGTTGTGAACTTAACCCAACGCCTGTTGTAGTGTCCCCCGAGGACACAGAGGTTCACTGCTCCCTGTGTGACAACCCACCGGCCTTTGGAATATCTCTGCCCTTTCGTGTCTTGCCCCCACAGTCTTCGTTTTCAAAAGATGCAAAGCCAGCCTCTCCAAACTTTTTCATTAAATCATCATTTTTTGTTCTCGTTTTCATTGCTATCTCCTGCACCTCACTTACTTATGAACATATTTCTTAAGGACAGTGCACAACCCTGGACATAGTACTTTCATCAGATGCCTTGGCAGTACCAAATAGAGCAGCATAATTCCCTCCAGTGCCTCACCCATAACATATCTGTTAATACCTTCTAGAATAAGATTCACCATTTTATTAGTAATACTTGGGGACCAAGTATTATTGGTGACAAATACCCTGAGACACTTGGTGATCAAAAATTCTGAGATTTCCTCCAGCTGGGCTGCCTAATGAACAATAGAGACCATAATGTTGTACACATCCATAATACTCAATATTTGGAAAATGTCAGAGGAACAGCTAGTGGGAGCCACTAGAAGTGGTATGCTGGAGTTACGACCTGATTTTCAGATAGAAACCAAAACGCTCTCTTTGAAGCTCTTGGCTGCAGACACTGCAACATCAAAGGCATGCCTGGGAGATCACCTTATATTGATTTTTTCCTCTCCTCTGCTGACAGACTATTCAGGATGCAGGACTTCTCTGTTCTATTTTCTTCTTTGTTTTCCTCGGGAATTAAATAAGTTCCAGAAACTTAAGTGTGCTGCTACCTTAGTTGCTAATTAGTTGTTAGAAATTACAACTGCTGGCTAAGAACAGCTGGAACTGGTATCTTTGATCTGGTACTTAGGGAAAAATGTCCTACATGAATTTTGGTAAGGAAAGCACAGTCTGGGTTAAAGAGTTTGGAGAAACATGCAGATAAAAAGGTTTGGGGCGGGGTGGGTTTGGGGTTTTTTATTTTGCTGATGAGCAACAGTCATGATATTAAGAAAGGGGCATATGACGCAGCATGTCAAGTAGAATTTTAACTTCACTAACTAAAATTCAGACACTTAAAGCTCAGAAATTGAGTGTATTTGAAGTAGTATTATGCAGTTACCCAAGTTATAGTCTGAAAGTGATAAGCCATCACGGTCTGGGGTGAATAAACTTCAAATGCAACCCTCAGTTGGGGGGAATGGCACAATGAAAATCACAGTCATGTGAAATGTGCTTGTGGAGGATGAAAGTATGTCTTCCCTCTGAGTATTACCCAGCCCTCCAGAAAAAGACCTTGTGAATTTGCCTCACTGAATTCTGATCCCGGCTCTAGAGCCCCCTGTGATGCTGAAGCCACACTCTCATACCGTGCCAAAAACTGAAGACATCAGTCAAAATATTTTAAGTAGCTATTACCCACATATACTGAGATTATAGAGTCGTTCATGGCTATTTTGATCTTAGCTGTGTTTGTATAATCTCCTAGGGAGCAAAAGGAAAAATTTCTTTCTTCACTGTTAGGTGATGGCCAAACATCTCTTTCTGTACAGAGTGAAGTTCACTCCCGCATTGTTGGTGTAAGTCTAGGCACAATTTAAGGCTTATGTGAGCATTGACTTCTAAAGCAAATTTTGCTTGAAGTTTTGCTTAAGTAATTTTTTAATAAGCCTATGAATAGCACTGAATTCTTCTCTTAGTAAGTAATTTCATTTTAAAATCTCAAGTCTAAAGATTGCTGTGGAGTAAGTGGTGTTAACTGCTGGGCTTAAACTCACTGACACAGGTTTAACCACTGCCCTTCGCTTAAGATATCTATATGACAGAACTGTAGCCTCATTTCCACTCAAAGAGAGAAGCACAAGGGTGTCTTCGGATTTCAGTGAAACAGCAATAATGATCCTCAATGGAAATCTGGAGCAAACAGGTCTGTGCTGTTAGGGAAGCCCAGAGAATGGGTGAAGTAGGTTTGGAGAAGAAAGTAGTATGGAGAAAGGCTTTCCAGCAAAGCAGCCCAGACAAACAGGACCCCTCTGAGGAGGTGTCAGACCAGGGAAACCTCCAGGGCTTAATCACAGCCTGGGAGTGAGGACAGAGAATGATCTGTTTCACAGCTAAAAGCCCACTTGTTAGGGACAGGGGTGATGTAGTTCTAGTTGTGCAGAAAGGGAATAGCCGAAAAGGGGAGGATTTCAAACCCTTCCTGTGGACTTGCTTTCAAAACACATGTTTTTGAAAAGCCAAATTTGCATTTTAATCAGTGCATTTATACAGTGGTGAAAGCTCTCCCCAAAGGGATCCAGCACTTGGTCAAAATGTCTATTTTTGAGGCTTCTCCCAGCACACAGTCTAGCATCATTCAAGCTGGGTGTAAGTTTTCTTTCTGTCTTTCACCATGCTTTTATCCACCCAGGATGTGAAATCTTCAGTCACTTCAAAACCAACCTCCAAATCCATCCTTACTCTGCTTTGTCACAATACTTACAAAAACATAGCAGCACTTAGGCTGCTGCTGTGATACATTCACTGTCATTATCTGCTTTCTCATCCCTCTGCTGTTTCTTGTCTTTTTCTTTATTTCTATTATTAAATAATAACAATAAAATAGGTTCTATAATTCCTTCTTTTGAGGCAGAGTGTTCAGCAGTGTTTTGGGAGAAAATGGAAAACAACTTCCAGAGCACTGTTACATTGTTTATGAGGAAGTGGAATGTACCGTAATTAGCCATACTGAAATCCATTTTCCACTCCCAAAACAATCCTGCATTGTTGCCAACTGAAGTAAAAAGCAGAATCACTCACAAACAACCTAAAACAATTAAGGGAATATTACACTGGACTGCAGTCGCATGAAAATGCACAGAGAGTCAGAAGTTTGAACCTCTTGGCAAAATTGTAAGCAGCGGGTTTAAATTAGATGGTCATCTTTGGGCTCTTTGAGAAAAACTGAGACAGTTCTTCTGTCAGCATTAAGCAGCATAAAAAAGGGTGAAAGTTATTATCCAAAGTGGAACTTCATGGTAATGGAGACTAAACAGAACAATGAGCCAAAGGCTGGGGTCTTAAAGGGGAAAACTAGTTACAGTCAATTATTTCTAATGCAATTCTGTTTACAAGAATGTACTACGTCTGCTCTCCAAAATCCAGGAGATAGTCCTGGATACAGTCCTCCTGCCAGTCCATCCTTGCCTTGCTTTTTCTTAGTTCCTATTTTCCTTTCTTTCCTGTACACAAAGCATTTCTGTCCAAATGCCTCCTCAGGTCCAGAGAAGAGCTCCATGTCTTCTCATGACCAGAGATTATTTTCCAAAACCTGCCACTATAAAGTTATATACAAAGTTTCTTCTCCTGGGAGCCACATTTCCATGTCAAGGGGTTGTATTTACTCCCTGCATTGGTTTTACGTGGTGGGGTTTGGTATTGGGGAAGGGCCGCAGGGGTGGCTCCCATGAAAGCTCCCCCGGCTCCAAGGCAGACCCGCCTCTGACCATGGCCAAGCCCATCATTGCTTCTGTGAGTAACATATTTGAGAGGGGAAAAGAAAACGGTGAACTTGCAGTGGAAGGAGTGGAGGAAACAGTGGAGGGAGGAGTGGGACACGAGACACCCAGGCAGACCCTGAGGTCAGTGCAGAAGTAGGAGGAGGTGCCGGGAGCAGCGGTTCCCTGCAGCCGGTGGTGAGAGGGCTGGCTGTGCCCTGCAGCCACGGAGGGTCGTGGGGCCATGACTCTGTGGGAAGTCCAGGCTGGAGCAGGCTGCTCCTGAAGGATGGCACCCTGTGCGAGGGACCCAGACTGGAGCAGTTTGTGAGGGACTGCAGCCCCTGGGAAGGACTCACGTGGGAGAAGTTGGTGGAGGACTGTCTCCC
>NW_010265971.1:5652-6754 GCF_000690775.1 Eurypyga helias
GGGAGGAGGGAGAGAAATGGGGAGCAAAGCTGAGCCCAGGAGGAAGGAAGGGGTGGGGAAAGGTTTTTACAAACTGCTTTGGTTTGTCCCTCATTGCCCTACTCTGATTTGATTGATAACTAAGCAAATTGATTTTTCTTCCACAAGTCGAGTCTGTTTTGCCTGTGACCACAATTGGTGAGCGATCCCTCCCAGTCCTTGTGTAGATCCACCAGCCTTTCCTTCAGTTTCCTCCTCCTCATCCCACCAGGGGAGGAGTGAGTGAGCAGCTGTGTGGTGCTTTGTTGCCATCTGGGCCTAAACCACTCCCTTTTCTGCCTGGATCAATCACAGGTTAAGACACACCTTGCAGGCATTTATGGCCATCATCCCCGAGTAAATGTCTTCTGACATTTCTCCCAACTATAGTTCTGTAGGGACTTAGTCTTAAAGACCGTAGTCCTTAAGGGCTTATTGAAAGTGTGCTACTGCAGAAAAGGTGCTGTTCCTAAACAGGGTCTAACCCTGGCACTCAAAACCTCAGTGATGCATCTCTTTAGGGTCCTGACATGTTGTCTGCCACTTCTCCATGGTGATGTCCCTTGTGGTCATGGCTATGGGCTGTCTCGGCAGGGGAGAATAACAGGGATTAAGGTGCTCATCACTCCCACTTGTACCATTTTCTTCCTGGACTGGATTATTCTCTGAATCCTTTCCAATATTAAATCCCAAATCACCTGTGAGTCAGGAAACACAATGGATTGTTTTCTTCCTTCCATGTCATGCCCCTTGGGCTGGGAACTGCCCTTGCACATGGAATGCCAAACGTCAGCAGGCATCATCCTTCGGCAGGGACTAAGCTTTTCAGAGAGTCTGCTCAGCTGTTTGTGTCATTAGCTGAGAGAGCAAACGAGATGATGACCTCCATGCAGAGATTAACTAAATAATGGGTTGTATCAAGAGCTATCATGAGACAGGCAATGTTGGTTGGCCTGAAGTAACCAACCTACACCTCATCTCATAAAACCCCATCTCCTGCAGAGCTGCCTGTTCATCTGCCCGTCTGTCCCCCCCGAAACTCCCAGCAGCAATGCTGTGCTCAGCATAGAATCACAGAATGGTT
>NW_010265972.1:0-2057 GCF_000690775.1 Eurypyga helias
GAAGGGATGCCTCTCTCTACGCCTGACATGGAATTGGTGAAGAGAAAAACCTTGGGCAATGTCGGAGGCAGAAAAGAAGATACCTCGGCATGGGAATGCCACGAGATGCCTCCCCAGCAGTCAGATTTTGCCTTCAATTCTGCACTAAGAAATGAGTCTCAGGTGGTTCTCCCCTCACCAGTGTCTGATGCCTGCCAGGAGGACAGAGTGACAGCCCTGGTATGATGGCTCTTCCTGGGAAGGGAATAGGGGATAGCCCTGGAATTTGAATACACATGAACTTTTCTACATACCAGTGCATGCCTGTGGACTCAACTTCACCCGTTTCTGCTGAACGCTCATGTTGTATGAACGCTCTGGATTTCACATGCCAAAGTGGCAAGGTCAAGGAGCGTCTTCTCTACAGACCACAACAACTTTCTAAGATCCTCATTATTCTGGTTAGATAAACTCCTGATAGAAATTAATTTCTTCTCAGCAACTCACAGCCACTCAGATTTTGAAAGAAATGGGAAATCACAGTTAGAAAAAACTAAACCCTGTCTTTGTTTCCTGAACTTTAAACTACAGATTAATTTGAGAGATGTCAGAGCCTCATTAATATTGCTATTGTCTGCCTCAGAATAATAAGCCTGATGATCACTGTGCCCTCTGAGACATACATATTTTAATAGTATGCTCATTATTACAAAAAATGTAAACCACATTAACCAAGGGTTTTTTCACACGGTCATGAAAAATGCATTGGAAAAGGAGATTTGTAATGTTTCCAAATTAATGAAAAAAATGTAGAAGGAACTGGAAAATACTAAGAATCTATTGCTAAGGAATACTTTTAACTTATTTTACAAGCTCCCTGCATAGCAAATGCAGTTCAACTTCCCAAGGACCCACTGCCACTGGTCCTATAGAGGTATTCCTGGAGGAACAGGGCAACGGTGCTGGAGCCAGTGCAACTTCATGTTCTGGTGGTATCTGTCTCAACCACCCCTAAGGCTTGTCTTAAATGTTCTGAGAGGTGTGCTGGCCCATGGCACTTTTTCCTTGGAAGAACTGTCATTTCGTACCTAAAGCTGAAGTTCAGCTTATTCAGACCCAGAGGCCGGTCCTTCATGGATTGAGTTTTCAGAACCAGCTGGGAAATCGTCTCTTTGCACACCTGATGCAGCAGCATTTCAGCTTCAGCAGCTGATGCTTATTTGTGTCTGGAATCCAATGGACCTGTAGTTTGAGGAGGAGGCAAAACTGGTGACCACTTGAAGGTCTTCAAACCAGTCTTTTAGGATGAAAAATGAACGGTGGCTTTTAATCCAGATTCACTGCTTCAGTCTAACCTCCAAGCACATTCCAGCACCCCTCCATAAACTATACTTGCATCCCAGACTAGGATGACTTTCTCCTTTTCCCATTTAGCCCTTTGATCATATAGTACTTCTCATCCTGATTTGGGACTCATATAGTACTTCTCATCCTGATTTGGGAATGCAGACTCATATCACCAGCCCTTCCACATCTTCCTGCACACAATCCTTTTCACCCAACCCAGGCAGACACAACCTGAAGGATGTCTGGATCCAGTAGCAATTTAGTCTCCTTTGTTCTGATGAAACCAGACATTTTTTTTGCTTTCAAATCTCACAAATAGAGGAAATCAAAAAACAATTTAAAACTGGATGTCTGTCTTTAAGATCAGTCAGGACTTTACTGATGTAAAGAAGATGTGGCTGCAAGAGAAATAGGAGAATTAATGCATCCAAATTTGTCCAAGATCTTTTTGGAGACTCCATTTTGCTTTTGGGATAAGGCCAGTTCAATTAGTCTACTTGAAGTCCACAGAAGATCTCAGGAGCACAAATAAAAGATAACTGATATAAGGCTTTTAGGGTTTTCTGTATGTAAAGATCACAAGGCACAGCCCCTGATTTCCTGCTGCTACCTTCTACACCACTTTTGGTTAAGGTGATAAGAATCATTTGAGGAACCAGATGAGCAAGTCAGGAAAAAAAAAAATTGCTCAGGCCCAGTGAAATAAGTTTGTCTAATTTTTCATTCCTATC
>NW_010265973.1:0-8331 GCF_000690775.1 Eurypyga helias
GACACTTCATAGTTCCATAATTTGGCGTGTAACAATGGAGACCCCGTAAATAGCTCTTCGCCCGATTGCCGGTCGAGAACGGGCGCGAAGGTGGTGTGAGCGCAGATACCGGGGTAACGCCTCCCTTCAGCTGCAGGCTTTGAATTCCATCTCCAGCTTCTAGTAAGCCTCGGTGGATTCCGTTTTGTGACAGCGGTTAAAATCGTTGTGATGTGACTTCAGGATTCCTTGAAGCCCTGGGAATTTCAGACTGTAGTGGTTCACTCCGGTATCACCTGGAAAGGTAGCGCTGTGTCAGGCTTCAGGGAATTGGCACTGGCGCGGTAAGCTGGCTGGTGTAGGACCGGTCACGGAAGAATGACAAGGAACGTGAAAAGAAGGGGTTTTGTGCCGAGGAAATGTGTGTATGTAGCCTGGAAGAGGAAAAGCAAAGTGCTTATAGACACCGATTGTCCTGGGAAGATGAATATGGTGGTTTTTCTTTATAGTACAGGACCAGGAGAGAGGCACATGACTCCCTCGTACATACGGTACATAAAGTGCCTCGTGACCCTGAGTTCTGCTAATGAAGGCAAGAACTCAAAGATGAAGCAATTCTCTGTAGGTAACGAAGCTGCCAGCAATCACTCCAGGCGTGATGATAATTAAGGGGCTGTAAGTCTTCCTGTATAAGAGCAGAAACTTGTGGGTCAGGCGGAAACTTCCCTCTTGGGTGGTTTATTCCTCAGGGAGGTCTCGCGCCTGTTCCTGTGTGACCCAGGGCCTGGTGAGCAGGGCAGAAGGGCTCTTAACTCCTTGTGCCCACCGTGCAGGCCTCCGAGAGGTCCGTGGGCGCAAAGGAAGCTGTCTGTAACTTGTTCTTCCTCCTTCACTTTTTAAATCTGCTTGATGAGTGAATGACAAAGCTGTAAGTGCTGTTGCTCCTGCCACCGTCCTCCTGCCCGCGGGAGGGTGTCAGGAGCTTGGAGCATCCCCGTGGTTGTGGTGCGGGAGGGACGCATCTGCCTTCCCAGCAATGTCTGGAGTGGATGTGCATACTAAGAGAAAGGAGGAAGAAGCTGTCTGTGAAGGAAATGTACCTTAATTTGCCTAACACATTTTATTTCCTGTTAATCCCAGTTTGGCTTAAGCTCTGGAGCATGCGGGTTATTATCCCTTCCAAAAATCTGCTCAGCATTCGCTGTTCTAAATCTGGATTATTTGGACTGAGAGAATTATGCAGAGCTTGACATGTTAGCCCAAAGTTATTGAAAAGCAATGTCAATCTTAAAAAAGAAATAAAGTTACAAAATGAGGAATGTTACAGCTATCAATGATCAGTGTGCCAAGCCCTGTGGATTGCGGGTGAAAACCGGAAATGGGGGTCATGCTGTGTCTGGTTACTAGACCCATCTGCTTCAGCTGGCTCTGTAACTGTCTGTCACCAATTTATTCTTTGGCCTAGAAACGTTAGCCGATGTCCAGTGCGTTGTGTCAGCTCGCTTCTGACCATTTAAAATAATGTCTGTCTCAAGCGAAAATAAAAGAAACCATTAGGGTTGAAGCAGGGCTGGTGTACCTCCCTGGTATGGAGCAGACGGGCTAGTGAGGACGCTGTTGGTGTGAGACAGCTCAAAACCTGTCTTAGGCTGTCAAGTAGTGCTGCGTGTAGAAATTAAGGCAGAAATGGACAAATGGAAAAATGTGAGCTTGCTGTGCGTTTTTATTTCTAATGTCTGAGTTGTGTGGCTGGCTGGTTGGATTCTCATCTGGTTTAAATCCTCGTGTGAGTGCTGTCGCCATTGTGTAGCGCTGACAGGAATCCACCCTGTGGTCAGCAGTGCGTTTCTCTGGCGGGGCTGTAAAGGCAGCCTGTCCTCTTTCTACCGACGGGGAGCCAAGGCACGAAGCGATGACTGTCTAGATCCACAAGGATCGAGGTACTTCCCTTCCTCTGGTCCAGAGGCCTTAGGGGTCTTGTCTTTACTCCTTGGGTCTGTGACCTTTTGCCAGAGCAGGTCTTCTGGATGCTAGAAGTCGTCTTTTTCCTCTGCCAGCATTACTTTAATCTGGACACTGAAGGTTAGGCGAGTCCTAGTTGCACTAAGATTGGGTGAATCCTTGTAATAACCCTCTTGTCTCTCCCTGGAGCTCTGAACCAGTAGCCCTGAGGTGTTCCCCTGAGCCGGGGGGTAAGGGCCAGAGCTCGGACTCCTACTGTGAAGGCTGCTTATGTATTTAATAGTTTGTGCTTTGTAAGAGTATTTCGAGTGGGGATAGATTTGGTGTCATCTGTACGTTGCAGCAGGTGGGAATTTGGAGTTCTGTGGACTTTCCGCTTTGGTCACAAGTCGCTTTGGGTAGGAAACCGGAGTTCAGCTTTGCACGCGTATTTTATTTTGCATAAATATGAACTGTGCTTCCCTCTGTGTAACAGTAAACTAGTCCTATTATTTTAGTTCAGCTTGTCATGTGCTACTTGAGTGAAGAATGCCCTCTTAATGATAAAATGAACCATATTAGTGGCACTCAGAGGAATTAAAGTAAAGGCACCAAATGAAAAACCCTGTGAGAGCGCTACATCAGTCTGCATTATTAAAGGTGCGGTATCTCATTTCAATTATATTCTCTCAGTGAAACTGAGATGCATTATCAGCCTTGTAAAGCCTAGTGGGTTACTACAGCAAAATAACAAATCTAATTTAATCTAATGGCCTGTAATTTTAAAATGTCAAGGTTCTTGGTATGTGTGTTTAAACTAGAATAACTGATGGTTGAAAGAACATCTGTATAAACAGAGTTATTCTTGCTGCAAAGATTCATGAGAGTAATACAGTAATAAAGTTACATTTAATACCGGTGTAACTCCTAAGGGTATTGTTATCTCCTCATCGCACCTCCTAGCCTTCCCTCATTAGTATGCTCTCTCCTCATTGTTGAGACTTGGTTCAGTTAGGGGTGGCTTTTCCGTACACTTGTATTCCTTAGAAACTTTGCCAGCAGATAAGAATGCTTCCTTTATAGTTGTATGGTAATAATAAACAAGTCATGTTTTTCTGTCTGCTATGGTGAGCACTCGGCTTTGCCGTTCCCTCTAGATGTGTATAGGCTGAAACCCATCAACTTCTAGTAACTCTGCTGCTTTTCTCCTATGTATCTATCTCTTCCCTTTGAGAATTCTCTGCTTAAGGAGAAATTTGCCAGAGGGGTTTGTTGGGTGTGTGTGAGGGTTATTTTCTTTTTTCCTTCTAGCAGAACACTTACCTCTGTTAGATTTCCCTATCGAAGGTGGAAGTTTTGAGCTGGTAACAGTGGTGTCGCTTCTTGGAGAAGCGGTGGGGCCGGGCACTTTTGGATGCGTCGCATCATACAGCCGAACAGGCGTGCCGCTTCTGCACCACCGTCTCCGTGAAGGAGTGTGAGGGGGATAAATACAGGAAAGTGGCTCAGGCAAATAAACTTCATTTGACGTCGTTGTGCCAGGAGTCTGGAAACAGGGTTTCTTTAGAGGGTCTTTCCTTGGGGCAGATGGAGTGTGAGAGCTGAGGCTTATGGCTCCCATTGCAAAAACATAACTTTAAAGGAGATAAAGGTGGTTTATTGACAAAGTCTTGTGTATTTGGTGAAGGGACTTGATTGGAAAATCTGCTGTGGGGGTCTGGAACTTGAGGAATACACAAGTTAGTGTCATCCACGTTCTGAAGGTCATGCAGAGAAAGTGGTGACTGGACTTGGATATGAATTCTTCACTGCTATCTCTGCATCTCCTCCTGGGCTGTGTTTAGGGACTGCAGACAGGGCAGATGGCATGCTCCTCCTTCTGGCTGGGTTAGTCATTCAGTGGAATGAAAACCAAATTCATTTAAAGGGGGTAGAAGAACCTGCCCAAACTCTCTGACCCTGTCAGACTACCACCTTCTAGAAATTTTTTCCTTTTCCAGTTGCGTGGCAGTCAACCTCCTGTCCTGTGTACATGGACCCAATTCCCTTGTCATGAGTTCTGTTTAAGCCATGTTGCAAGTAGTGCTTGGCACAGGGGTGAGAATAATCAGAACAACAATACTATTGACAAAGGGATAATATCAGGAAATGCAGGACTGAGCTGTTAATTGCCTTAAAACTGAATTAATTTCTCCTTTCAGTACTAAAATTTTAAAATAGGTAAAAGATCTGCACTTAACACTAGAGTCTGTAATGCCATTATGCAATTAGTGGTGAGGATCAGTTAATGCAGCATGTGCAGCTCATTGCACTTGTGCTGCTAGTGTTAAGTACATTTTTAAATTGTTATTTTTCTAAGGAAAGTAGAAAGGAAGGTGGAATCTTTTCCCAAGTATGGGAGATAAATAGCAGATTGATAGAGCAGAATTGTATCAATTCTAGCTTCTTAAATGTGTTGCCCAATCTGGAAAGTGTTATTCTACAACAGGTTCTGAAAACTGTATTACCTTTTGATGGGAAACACTACCAGTCTAGAAGTTTTTCATCCATGGAATGAACACTTTTGTGTATTGCAAGCATCCCAACAAGAACGGTTTTGGAACAGCGTTACAGGAAAAGCAAGATTTATGGAGGTGAAAGTGTCATTTAAAAGGGCAGCTGCACAGGGGGAAGGTACGAATGTTTTAGCGCACAGACCCTGAAGATCTAAGCTTTCCCTCCCTCTTCCAATATATCATTCAAAGGAGAAGGTCCTGTCTTTCCTTGCCCCACTCGGTCCCTTAGATCACAATGACTACAACAGCTACTGTGGCGCCACTAACGTAACATCAGAATTGATAGCTGAAACTTCTCCTGGCTATGTTAATTGCTGTCTCGGGTGAAAGGGCTCATGTCCTCGAGACAGCCTTGTAAGAATGTGGAGAACTACAACACACCCCAGCTTGAAATGAAATAAAACCCCTGCCTATTACTGCCTTTTATTTTATAAACAGAATAAATGTGTACCCTGTACCTGGGGCGGGGTGGGGAGCTTTGCTGGAAAGGGCCTGGAGGGACCTGTGGGACCACGGGCCTGGCTGTGGGAGAGGTGGTTAGGCCTCTGTGCTTATTTTGGAGTTGGTGGATTGATGGAAGTGGTTGTTTGCTTCTGCTCGGCACTTGCTAGGTCACACCTGAAATACTGCATCCAGTTTTGGGCCCAGAGTGAGGGAGGGAATTTGGTAAGCTGGGGGGAGCTGAGCAGAGCCCCCGGGCTGGCTGGGGCTGGAGGACTCGCCCTGAGGGAGAGGCTGATGAAGCTGGGCTTCTTCAGGAGAGGTGGTCTTGTGGGGACGTGGCAGCAGCCCTCTAGTACCTGTGGGCAGGTTTTTGAGGACAGTCGGGCACTTCATGGAGGTGCAGGGCAGGAGGGTGAGATCCTTGTTATAAACCGAAATAGGGAAGGTTCTGACCTGGCATAAGGAAAAGTTTCTTCACCACAAGGCCGGTTGAGCATTGGTGCAGGTTGCCCGGAGAGGCTGGTAGATCACCGTCCCTGGAAGATTTCATGCCTGGCTGGACAAAGTTGGAAAGAGCCTGGTCGGACCTGATAGCTGCCCTTGATTTGGAGCAGGAGGTTGGCCTAGAGGCCCTTCGAGGTCCCTACTAACCTAAATTATCTGTGCACCTATGACTTCTTGACAGTGGGTGAGTGAACGTAGTTTAATTTTATTTTTAATGCTACTTTATTGGTTGCTTATATTACTATAGTGCTTAAGAGCCTGTTTGCATGAACAAGATCCTTCTCTGTACAAAAGCAAAACTCCTATGGCTTACGGCAGGCATTTTCAGGGTATGCTACTGAGTTTCATTTGTAGAAACTCCTCAAGGCAGTGCAAAATGTGTTTGGTTTCCAATCTATTTTTGCTAAGCCTATTTTATTAAAATAAAAACTGTAAATATAACTGATTTCCTTGGCTTGGTGAGATTTCTTTTGTTATTTAATTCATTGTGCAGTGCTATAATTGACCAGTAAGGAATTAAAATTATTTCCCTTGCTTTTCAGATCTTGAGAATATGATGTGCAGGCTTGACTCTTGAGAATTTAGATGCTAAATCCTTAAGAAGTTGTTTTGTTTGTGGTATTGGTTATAAGAATTCTCTACCTTGATAGTCACTCTGCTCAGTTCTAGTATAACTTGTTACTGTTAACTAGTTTGGGGTTTTTTTTTATTGTATGTGTGTACATATTATGATTGTTGCTAGTAGTCCTTACCTTAGCAGAATGGTTGGCTTAACAATAGACTTAATCATAGAACTTGCAACCAATGTTAAAACTGACTTTAAATAGTCTAGTGACTTCTTGGTTAGTGAGGAAAGCAGAAAATCCACTTCATTTGCCCTCTTCAAGAGAAATCCTATATTGCTGGTTTCTGCTGTTTTGAGGTCTCAAGCCTAGTATCAAAGACAGCTTGATTTTGAAATCAACTTTGACAGGCTAAGATTTTGAAAAATAATACTGCTGTGGCTTCTTGGCTCTGGTATCATTGCCAGTGATTCACAGAGCACTACACAGGCCAAGGAGCAGCATGGTGGAGGCAGGGGAAGCAATTCTTTAATTCTGTTTGTATGGCTGAATGAGTAAGGTAAGAGGGAAATGCTCTTCATTAATCTCTCCTTTAGAGTTTTCTCCATGATCCTGGTTCATGCTGGAAATAAGACAGGGATTTTTGCACTACGTGATCCCACAGTGAGTTTCAGGAACAGCATGAAAGGAAAAATTCTCTGCGATGTCTTTTCACTATACTATTCCAAAACCTCCCTACCTCTATCTGACCTTTCCGTGGGCTTCAGAAGAATCCCAGCTCCCCAGTTACCTACAGGCTATAGGGAACATGGCTGCACATACTCTCTAGTGCAAAAAACCCAGGAGTCCTCATCCTGAGACTGTAAATACATTTCCTATTGTTTCCTTTCCTGTAGGCGTTGGTAGATCTCAGTACCGTATTGCAATCATGAGCAATCAAGTCTCTGGCTGGATTACAGTATCACTTAAAAGGTAAATTAGGCTGTTACCTGCCTTCTGTTCCTCAGATCATATATTGCTGTGCTTCAGTTTTTTTCTCATCAGCAGTGAGGAGCTGAAATCTGTAACAAGATTAATATGCAAGAGTTCCCAAAATTTGTTTTAGATCTGTTACATTCGGCTGAAGTGCAGGTCAAGGGCTTTAACGTATGGTATTGACAATGCCTTACAGCACTGCATCATGTGGAGTCTCTTGCATGAGATGGGACTTTTGGAAGGAGAAGTTGTGAACTGAAGATTGAGAAAAGTGTATGTTCCAGTATTTGAACTTTCCATTTCCAGAGTGGCAGAATAAAGCTCCAAGTGACCTTTCCAATAAAACCAGAAGGCCAAGAAACTCAGATGTATTTGTGCTCCAGGGGCAGGCCGCAGACTGGCACAAGTAGTTGTAACCTTTGCTCTGAGTTGAGAAGCGCAGTCTTGTTTTTGCGTAAGCAGGGGCTGATGCCCATAAATAACTGTTTTCCAGCAGAATGGTTGCATGGCTAGAGAGGACAGGGGCCTGAGGTTAAAACCTCTTTGTGGTGCTTTCCTTTGCCAGCACTGTTTTCCCTGGAATGCACAGAGCTATGTTGTGTTGCTGTATCACATCAGAAGGCTCTGGTGCAATTTAGAGGTCTTGCTACCACGCCTTAAAACACATGTAACCCTCAAATCCAAACCTGTCACTGTAGTCTTCAATTGCCTATAAATACTCTAGGAAATTATGAAACTTGTAATGATAATGATTTAATTTCTTGAACATCAGTGGTGCATGTTTTATACCTGATACGGGTTTATTGGACATTCCTCTCCCAACTCTCCCCAAACAAACTCTGAAAATCCTTCATCCAAAGTCTACCTTACTAATATGGAAGATGCTTAAATAAGAGATTTTTCTTCAGTCTGCTCTCAGAGAAAGGAAGCTTCAGTGTCTGAGGAAAACCACTGAAGTCCTTCACCCTGTTTTTTTTGCGTAACTCCTTGTCTTAAGTATTATTAACTGCTTGCCTTTGTTAACAATTTTTCTTGTGTTTTCTTTTTATTTTTCCCCAAATTTAAAAAGGAGCCGTGGTGTGTTAGCTGAAGTCTGAGTTTGGCAGTGAGCATTTTCTGGCTGAGTTTGGGGAAGGGCAGGGTGGAATGAGGAGGGGCAGAAGTGATGGCCTCATTCCTGTCAGACCGGCGTGGGCAGGGATGCCCACTGTGCCAGGGCGTTCAGTGTTGAATCCCTTGGCTCTGTTCTGGCGCGATTGTTGCGATTCCTGTCAGTGGGCTAACTTGCATGTATTGTTGCAACAAAAACAACTCTGGAAATTTTCTTTCAGTCCAGGAGCATTATTGTAAATATGTGAACTAAACGGGGG
>NW_010265974.1:0-2546 GCF_000690775.1 Eurypyga helias
CGGAGCTGCGAGCCTCCCCCGCCAGGCCTGCGGGGCAGGGGGCGCCCAGCCCTGTCACCCCCAAAGCCCCGTCTCAGTGCGCTGCGGTAAACGGACCAGCTTCTCCTTGGAGGAGGCTGCGAAACTTCAGAGAACGGTTTTTCCTTCCCGGTTTCTCCTCTCTTGGCACAGAGTTGGTTCTTGGACAACCACGAAGAGTTAACAGCACGATAACGTATGACTCAGCCAAGCGAGAGTGCCTTCGGTTGCCCCGAAATAGTACTTGGCAACCGCCGCAGAGGAAGGGCCGCAGAAATACTTGGGGCATATTTGTGCTATTCGCTTTCAGTTCTAAGGCGTTTCAGCCTGATGTGTCATGGGGGTTTTTTTGTTGTTCCCGGCTGTGTAGGTAACATCCCTGCTCTGCTCTTTGTTAGATGTTGGTGGAACTGGGATGAGTGGAACAAGGCGTGTGGTGGGGATGTCTTTTGTGTAGGCAGAGTCGGGATCTCTAGGTGGAGTAAGAAGGATCTTTGCATTGCACTGATCCTTGAATTAAGGATCCTTAAGGTCCCTTCCAACCCAAAACATTCTACGATTCTATGGCTTATTCCATCGACAACTGGGATAAATGGTAATCGTGACTGTGAAAGACCTCACTGCTGCTGCCATCCCAGAGATTCTATTGTCAGTTTTACAATGATAGCGTGATTGCCCGTGGTGAAACCGGTCAGTGTGATGCCTCTTGCTTGTAACTCCTCAGCTTTTATCTGTGTGTAATCTACCTTCCTAGCCTCCGTATCCGATCCTGCAAAAAATTACTCCTTAGCCATGTGCTGTTGCTACACAGTCCTTTGTGTTAAGCTGTGCTGAAAGGACAAACGTGCTTAGGCCGAGATTCATGTTAATAAATCTGTGGTGGCATTCAGGTTATTTGACTGCCACATCTTTCAAAACTGAGGGATTTTTATTGGTTTGGTGATAAATCTTTGGGGGCTGGGAAAGAGCATGGATTTTTTTGTTTTGGTTTTCTTTTCCCTAGTGCCTTATCTGTCGCTGAACAGCAAGTACTGTAGTCTCCACGTAGGCCTACTCTCTTTCGGTACATTTAAATTGTTAAATTTCAGCATATTCGAAAAGAAATCTAGTCCTTTTTAGGATGATAGGTAGTCCGAAAATATGAGGAATAATTACTACTAGTTTCAGATTAGAAAGCCAGCTTTCCTAGCTTTATATATGCATGGCTATAGGAAGCTTTGACCTGTAGCTCCAGTAGAACACGTAACGCTGACTGTTTGCTTAAATTCTGTATAAGTCTGCTTACCATTTTAGGGGTTATGTTGTTTGAAGGCAGTGTAAGGACGGAGATATGGCAGTTTAAAAATTAATGCAAAATCAATACATTGGCCCTGAAGCCGTAAGTTCAGATGCAAGAGAAAGATGAGTTAATCTTGAGTAAGAATAGTCACCTGCTCGGATGGAGATACTAAGCCTGGCATATTGCAAATATTTGGATTTTGGTATGATATTCAAGCTTTTCTACAGAATGGAAGAATAGGATGAAAAGAGGATACATCCTCCGTTGCCAAGCCTTTCCAGCCTTTTGCAGTCATGTCTTATAAAATAACCTGGTGACTGGCCTACTTTTACAAATGCCCCCTTAAGTGATTTGGCTGTAGGCACGCAGTGGGTTACTGGGAGAAACAGTGACCAAATCCTGAGTCACTGTTTGGTACTGTAATCATACTGGGTATATTTTCCCCCAGTCTAACACCTTTGAACAAGACTTTGACTCCTGTTTTAGTAGTGGCACAACAGAACAGAACTTGATGCTTTCTTCTGCCTGCTGGGTAGCGCAGAAACAATTGCCAATTGCTTATCTCTGAAGGGAATGAAGGCTGTGTTTAAGCTTTTGGTTAGCAGGGGCATGCCCCTAAAGCTACCCCTGCCACCCAGACAGTGAAGTTGAAACGCTCCCGTGCCTGGTACTCTCTGTTTGGTCTGGGGCCTTTTGGAGAAGATGTGGAGGATGCCAATGTGGTGTAATCGATCGGCAGAGTTCAGGTATGGAGGAGGGTGTGGGGTTTTTCTGTTTGTTTGATTTTACTGAAACAGTTCTGGAAATGCTTTAATGTCCCACTAGCCTGTCAAACAGAGAAAGTGAAGATAAATTCGGGCCTTATGCACAGATTTTTGCTGTCCCACTCTTGCTCTGTTTTGCAGAGGACCTTAAACTCTATTCGGTTTCTGGGATGTCTCTGTGGTGAACAGTTAAATGACAATGCACAGTTGGCTTGACATGTCCTAACGTCAGTAGTTTCCTGAGTCAGTTTTCACAAAAAGAAGGGGATATGTTTTACTTGATACTCACCTAGGCAAAGATACGTACTGAGGGGTCTGCAGAACAGCTGACGTGCGGTGCGTAGTATCTATGAATGCCAGAGGAAGCTCATCCTTTGTCTTGCGTAAGGACAAGGAGGAGAACCTGGGCACATGGAACAGAACTATGCTTAGCTGAACCAAGAGAAGATTTCTTTGATAAAAAGGTGCACAAGTCCATGGGACCC
>NW_010265975.1:0-5095 GCF_000690775.1 Eurypyga helias
GGCCAGGCATCCCTGGGCCGGGCATCCCCGGGACAGGCATCCGCGGGCCAAGCATCCGCGGGCCAAGCATCCCCGGGCCAGGCATCCCCAGGCCAGGCATCCCCCGGCGGATTGGGGACCAGCTGCCCTGAGCAAAAGATGCGCCCGCTGATCTTCGTCAGAGCTTTGCCTCCTGTGTCAGGAACCTTCGGGGGACCGCGCTGGGAGGGTTTTGGGGCATAGTCAGAAATGAGCTTTCAGCCAGCGGTCTGGCTTACCCAAAACAGCCCGCATCTGCAGAGTTGCAAATCTCTTGTTTCTTTGAGATTTTTGAAGTGACTCTTTTTAAGTTCAAAGTCTAAGCAAAGATGTTTTCTTTTTCACCCTGCATGGGGACCTTTTACCTCCTGCTCCCACCGTTAGAAGCCACGTTGAGCACTCCGTAAATAACAAATGCGTTTGGTGGAAGCAGTCGTTTCGGGGGATGTGTGGGCGCAAAACCTGAGTGTGTGCAGAAATATTGCCACCGGCTGTTAGCAAAACACGGTGGAGATAAATGGCTTGTAAAATTATCTTGGAAAGTCACCCCTGGCTTTGGCTCATGAAGTATGCTCAAAGTGCTTTGGGATGTGCAAATTTGTAGTTAGATGTGTGTTAAAGTGAGATCTTGCTGAGCGATGCATGGATATGTGGGCTTATCAAAAAGGCATTTTCTGTTGGAGGCTTTTGCCAGCCAGAGGCTTCCCCAGTAAGTCATTGCCAAAAAAAGGAAAGGTGCATTCCAGTAGCAGACCACAGGATTAAGTTAAAGAAAGTCCTTAGCCGTTTTCCAGAAGAGGCGTAGACATAACAAGTGCTTTGAGCAGTTCTTACATCCCTGGTTGCAGAATGTTAAAATAACATCAAAATTGGACTGATAGAGATCGTTCGGTGTGTGACAGGCACGACTGGGGATACAGTGCTGTAGGCTGCAGACGGAGCAGCCTTGCGCTGCTGATGCCGTTAACGCTGCTATGAAATCCTTAATGTGTGCAGGAGTGTGTGAGATAACTGAGGTCTCATAGCATATGGCTCTTTAATTCTCTCTTCACAAAAGCAGGTGCTTAAAATAGAGATTTCCTGGCAAGTACCATCCAAGGAAATACACTGAATGGAGAGAGAGAAGTGTCTAAGTGCTAGAGGAAACCGCTAAATGGGGAAAGATGTGCTTTTTTTTTTATCAGACAGATTTGTGTGTGTGACTCTTCTGATGCTAGGAGCAAAACAGAGTGCTTACGAGTGTTCACCTTTAGCCAAAGGGAGCCGTGGCTGTGCTGTGGGGACATGACTGATGGCTAAAGGCAAACCCCACTCATCAGGTGGTGCTGATGGTCAGGGCAGAGAGGCTTGCTTTCAGCTCAGGCTCATGCTTTGCTGAGCTTTGGCTCATTCTGTAACTTGTCAATGACAGAACAAAAGCAGCCCTCTGTCTTACTACTTCCCCCATTGTGCTTGCTGGGGTCCCCTTCCCCTGTCTCACCTCTTCATTTGCCCTCTGGCTCATGCTTCTCCTGCAAAATGCACAAAGCGGGGCCCTTCCATTTTTGCTTTTGCCTTTATGTCTTTAAAGACTGACCACAGGTCTCGCCTCACCCGTTCTTCTGGGCTGGAGGGGTGGTGCTGCTGCTCATGGGAGCTTTCAGGTCATCCCAGTATTTTCAAAGTCACCTATCACGTGGAGGATGCACTGTGTGCCTTAGCTGGTCAGCTGAGGTCTTCATTTCTCCCCGTGACTTCCTGGAGTTTCCGCCCAGGCATCAGGGCTGGTGGGCAATGTGACACTGTCCAAAGCTCTTTCCAGATACATTTTGGTTTGGTTGTTCAGTTTTCTGACCGTTTTTTAAGGGTTCCGGTATCGCACCGTCCTGCACTCTGACCCTGGACCCTCTCTGTTTCCGGAGATCGCTGCTCCTGGTGGTCCCACCGGAGTTGTCCGGCTTCCTTGAGCCGCTCAGAGTGGGAGTGGCCTTTCAAGCTGATCAGACTGCATGCTCAAAACCCTCCCAAGGCTGAGAAGGAAACTGCCCATCAGCTGGCCCGTGGTGACCCATGGGTTGGGGTGCTGCTGGCTGGGGGTTTGCACTGAGCTTTGGGGGGTCTGGGAGGCAGGGGCACACTCAGCGCGGCTGCCTGTTCGGTCCCTGGAGCTGCTTCAAAAGACTCACTTCCTGGAGCCACAACAAAATCCTGATCAAAAATACGGTGAAGTTACCCACTTGTCTTTAGTAAGTGTTGTTAGTAGTTCGGGCTCCCTTTTAGGGTCGGTTAGCCATGCTGCCAGCTGGATGCTGTAGGCTCACGTTTACAGTAACAGCCACAAACCCAGGACTGAGCATGAATACGTTCGGCATAAGCACGCAGCTCAAGGGATGCGCTTATCAAAGGGAACACTTAGGCCTTTCACTGGAATGAAACTCTTAAGTATTTGCAGGATGAGTCAATAATCCTAGTCAATAAATTCAGGATATTAGAATTACTGTGGTCTGTGTGTGTTTGACTGGAGGGAGAACATTTTTTATGTGTTTGCACGTACACATTTGTATGTACACTATAGTAAGGTACAGATGCATATTAAATACACAGACTTTACCTTTTTTTGAGGATTGAGAGGCATGTATATAACTTATTTGCTTCACAATCTTGAAATATGTAATCTTTGCTCTCCTGCTGTCTTAAAAATCGCATAAAACTAGTTAATATTACTTCCCTTACATTCCTCTAGGGACAATATCTACTTAATGTATTTTAAAGTAAGGTTTTTCCCCCCACTCTTTTTTTTTATTTCTTTTGCTCAAGCTTTTTTACTGCTGTTGTGGGAAACTCTTTGATTCCATTTACAGATTATGATTTTATGATAGATGTGAATTATAAAGGCAAAGTCAGGGGAGAATTGGGAGGGCAGCAAGGAAATGTTTCAAAAGGAAATCTCTCACCTATACTGAAATTAGGAGCAGTGAGACAAATTCATTCCTCATGTGTGTCTGGAAAAGATTTGATCCAAATTTTATTGTAAGAAATTTTTTCTTCTTTTTCTTCATGCTAATATACTTCACAATGGTCATGAAATATGTCTTGCTCTGTTGCTCTGGAAATTATTATATTGCTCTGCTGTAATCAGGAGGACAGAGCTATGCGTGGTACGGCTCTACTGAAGCATGGGGATGTACCGAACGTGACTCTCCCCGGCAGCACATCTGGAGCCTCGTGCCTGAGATGGCATCCAACCAGAAAAGCCATGGGAGAAGATTCATTGTGTGCGAAAAGATTTGGCCTGTTTGGCCTTTTCTTTTCTTATAATAGCAAACACTTCTACCCAGGAAAGCTGAATGTGGTTTTGATTCAGTTTTATTGTTGAGGCTAAAATATTTGCGTACGTTATTGTAGCTGTTGAGCCCTGCCATGCGTGACGACGTTCTTGGAAACGTGCATGCAGTTGGTTTCGAATCATTGTCCCAACAGTCTCTTATGACTTTGCTGTAGGATGTAGCCCCGAAGCGTGTGCTGGTATAACACTTTGCTGCTCCCCCTGATGTCGGTAGCTTCATACCCGTACTCTTGTGAACCTAAACAGAAGTTTGTAGCATTAATGTGCTGTGGGTGGGAGGTGTCTCCCTGTTGCTGAAGACCTTGCCTGAGTTCTTGCTTGCCCTTTGGAAGGGGAGTAGATTCCCCTGCCCGGCAGGCAGAGGAAAAGAGCTCTCAACATCATCTCTTGCAGTGCGGATCGTGGTGCCCACGCAGAGCACACACGGATTCACAAAGTGGAAGAGGTTGGAAGGGACCTCTAGAGATTATCTAGTGCAACCCCCCTGCCAGAGCAGGATCACCTGGAGTAGATCACACAGGAAGTGCAGACAGCTTTTGGAAGTCTCCAGGGAAGGAGGCTCCACCATCTCTCTGGGTCTTCTAGGTCCTGTGGTAGCAGCGGAGCCCCTGCTGACCTCTTGGTCTGTGGTAAATTGGGCTCTGTGGCATTTAATCTTGTAGCCACCTTTAATCTTCGCACACAGACAGTGGTGCTTGCTTTTCCCGTTTTTGAACATTAAGTATCCCATCAAAGGTTGTGGCCTAGGTGTATTGTATAGTCTCTGGAGAGAAAGTCACATCCAGGAGAGATTCATACCACTGTCCCCAGACAGCGCTTTTGGGATGGTGTGAATCACCTGCAGAGATCCTGCTTTCCATTAATTGTAAAGAGGCAACAAATTCCAGACCAGATACCTAAATTTTAGATGGCTGAGGAGCAGGTGAGATGGATTTACACCAAACTGCTCAATGGAACGGAAATTAAAACAGCACTGCCATTGTATCACCTTAATTCTTCGGAGTGCCTTATGTCTGGTTGGCAGTAACAACAAGGGCTTACGGTTGCAATTGCCTCTACAAATACGTAGAATCATAGAATCACTAGGTTGGAAAAGACCTTAGAGATCATCCAGTCCAACCGTGGTTGAAGAAATTTGAAGCCAGAATTTGTCACACATTGTAGGGGTAAAAAAAGCTTAGATCACACACAGGGTCTTATTTAATTACTGTCAGAGGGGACAAGGGAGTGGGAAGCCTCTCAGTGTTTGGTACCTGTCAGATGTTTGGGAAATCAGCTTTGTTTGCCCTCTGCGTGGTCATGCTCATTGCGACACTGGGAGTACAGCTGGGGTCACTGTCTCTGGCAGCGTTCATGCTTAACAGGCTGTTCCTTGAGGTTCTTAAACTGCTTCTTACCTGTGTTTTCCATTTTCTTCCACCAGTTGTCATCATGTGTGCTAGCGGTGACACGATCAGGAACATCATGTTGGCTGCTCATCGGCAAGGAATGACCAACGGGGACTACGCTTTCTTCAATATCGAACTCTTCAACAGCTCATCATTTGGTAATGTTTCTCCTGCCCAGCTGTGTTGAGAAGTCTTCTGTAAGCCTGGTAACATTTTTAGATAGGTTAGCGTCAAATTACACCGCACTGAGTCACATAATACACCACTGCTTCTCCCTGTTGTTGCAGTTGCCTTCCACTTGGGCTATGGTGTTGCAGGTATGGTTGCCACTGGGTGGATCACAAGATCATAGAATCATAGAATC
>NW_010265976.1:0-14691 GCF_000690775.1 Eurypyga helias
CAAACTTGCTGAGGGTGCACTCAGATCCCCACATTGCACCTCACCGATTGTGCAGGAGTGCATAAGGGGAGAAAATCTGCTTGTTGATCACCTACCATGATCAACTCATGTCCTGCAGCATGAGATTTAATTGCCTTTAACATTGTCTTTAGTTGGAAAAAGTATAATTTGTAAAAATGATCTCTGAACATTGTCTTGTTCCACACTGAGGGGCAGTGGAGGCAAGAACCAGAAACAACTACTCAAGCACCAACCTCTGAGGCAAGTTAATTAGGTTTTAGATGTATGCCGTTCTAGTCAAATGAATAATAGCTGAGTTTTACATCCATATAGTAATAAAACCAGTATTTTTTTTAATCTTCTGCATTGTTGTACCAATAAAAATCCACCCATACAGATAACTGAACACTGCAGTTCACAGTATTAAAAAGTTTTTTCACCCCTTCTTTCCTAGCAGATTCTCAGCCCTGATTATCTGAGACCTCCAAAGCATCATATTTAACAAACAGAATTAGGCAGATATATCATCCACTGTGGGATTTGAATCCATTGTTACTGGGGAGAAAGCTGAAATTTAATAGATGAAGACGTCAAACCATGTTATAGGAACTTTTGTGACTGCATATTTATCACAGTGTCATAGGGATCCCTGACAAACCGAAAGATTTCACTGTTTATTCACAGTGAAGACACTTAATTAATGACTAGGCCTAATCAGCCTGTTTTATTATTTACAGGGATTCCAACATGGCTTAGCTCAACTGATATGCAAACAAACTATCCTCAGCCTGCTCTAATTAATAATTCTGAACCAGACTCACAGAGTGGCACTGTCAAGTAGCTCTTTGGTGATTTACAACATCTCCTCTGCTACATTCACAGTGATTGCATGCAAATGAGCTGCCACCCCTGCAAATCTTTCATTTTAAAATACAATGTGCCATCTTGTTGACTACAGGATGACTTAATGGAGACAAATGTCTGACTCGGGCAGGTTTGTGGAGACCTTCATGGACACACACCTACCCAGGGTGTCATTTCAGAAATGTTTAGGAGCTGGGGAAGAAAAATCATCTATTGCCTCTGGCACAGTTGCTGCAGCTGAATTCTTTCACCAAGTTGTCAGCCCCAGTCTCTCCAAAAAGGGATGGACTACCCATTGTCTTGCTAAATTCATTTCCATTGCTGCTAAATAGATGAAAAGCAAGGGAAATGTGTCAGAATGGGTGGAAAGCTGTTATGAAATTAGTTGAGTCCAACTTCACACATAGGTACTGGCTGATCTCACGGGGTGATTAGATGCTGTAACTGGTCTGAGGATGGAAAGAAGCAGATTTTCTTCTGCAATAGGTTTGGCATAAAATCACCATAACAATACAAATGGGAATTAATGGGAGTCATTCGCATCTACAAGCAATTGAAGAATGTTTCACATTTTCAGGTGAATTTCATATTTACATCAGAGAAACTGAGGAAAAAAAGGTGAATGATTCAGTCAGGAAGACATGCTGCCAGCTGGGGATGGCACTGGTGGATTCACACCAGCAGTCCTCATTTTCTCTGAAAGAGACTTCTGAATACGGAAGGAAAACATTATTAGTGGAGCAGTGTAAGCCAGATGAAAATAGCTCATGAGTGTGACTCATCCGACTTGTGACTGCTTCCTATTCCATTGTGAGCCATGCTTGAGAAACACTGTAAAGAAGCACATCAGCAAGAGAAAAGATCTCCTTCAACCTATTAGCTTGAATGCAAAGCCAGTGCTACTTCGGTATCTATAGAAGAACCTGTCATGTTTGTTCAGCTCAGGGAACGCCTGTGGTTTTGGGGCTGAAAAGTGTAGGTTCTGTACCAAGAAGCACATACACGCATACGCATGGTTAGCTAAGCGTGTACATGTTCCCAGGCAAAGCGGGCTTTCCTGTAAGGTCAAGGAGGTTAAATTGCCAACACAAAATAAACTGTCTTTACACAGTATGCAGCTTCCAAAGCCTGGAAGGCAGGAACCTCTGTGGCTCATGGAGGCCAGATGTTTCCCCAGGCCTCATGCTTCACAAAGATGTTACTTAAAGGGAATAATTATTAAAGGCTCACTGTCATATTGAACTGAAGCTCCCTATGCTGGTGCCACCAAGGTGTTTCCTATTCAGTAATCTCATTAATGAGATGGATAATGGAATGGATTGAATTTATTAAACATGGAGATGATACCAGCCTGGGAGAAGCTGCAACACATTGGTGTATAGGATGAAAACTCAAGATTATCATGACAAATTGGAAAAATGGTCTGTGGAACCCAAAAAAAAAAAAAAAAAGCATCATACTGGAAAGTAAAAACACAAGCACTGCAAGTAAAACAAGTGAAGTAGATCTGTAATTTTAGTCAGGTCTAGTATAATGTTAGCTTAGGTAATCTTTCCATCTTCATCACCACATTTCAACTGGTGAAATTCCAAAAAGGATTTGTTATCTGGAAAGTAAGGCTCTTGAGGGAAGACTAGAGAAAAAATAAAACAAACCCAGGCTGAATAATTCTGGAAAGACTTGAAGAGGCAGGTTGCAGTCATCTCCAGAATTTGTTTACTGAAAGGCATAGAAAAGATTGTTTCTGTGTTCACTGATAATAAAACAAGAAGCAATGTGTTTACTCCCTGTGAAGCAGATTTTAGGCCAGACATGAAAAAACTTTTAACATGGAAAGAGAGTTTAACACTGGAATAGATTTTCTGGTGAGACTAGTAATAAGCACAGGGGCATAGTACCTTTCAGGAATAGTTTAGGCCTAGTTAACCCTGCAGTGGGTCAAGGGAATGAAATATAGACATCATGACATCCTTGTTCCTTGTGTCTAGTACAGGTTATGACAGAAAGTGGATTATACAAGAAACACAGAGCTGTTTCTAACCATCATGTGTTCCTTTTGAGGTAAGGAGTCAGAAAGACTTTCAGAGGCACATTTATCTTTCTTCAATGTATTTTAAAATGAGAAGGTGTCTCAAAAACACAAAGTGCTTTTCAAGTGTAAAAATCTATGCCTTAGATGTCATTTGTTTTCTAATACAGGATTTTTTTTATATTCTTGGACAACTCCAAAAGCTCATTTTCCATGTGTGATCAAATGCAGAACATGCACATTGTTTTGATGAATAGAATCTGAACTTGTTATTTTTTATGGTAAAGCTGCGGCATTAATGCAGAGAGGTTTCCTAAAGCTTTTTGATAACCTTGTCTGGTTTAATCCACTTTGTGTCATAACCTGTACTAGATGCAAGGGAAACAATGGACCACATGAGATTGATGCACACCAACAGAGCAATTAGATTTATAGCTATAATTAGCAGCAGAGATATCAAAAGGAATAATAAACCATTACAGGCCTGGGCAATAAAAAACATGAAAGAAGTCAAATTAGTAGGACGAGGCCTCTCAAGAGGTGTCTGCAAAAAGGTGGTAGGCTGGGGTGGCCTGAGAAATGCAGAGGCAGAGAAAGCAAGTATGCAAGATACCTTCCAGGCCAGGCAAGGAGAGGTCCCACTAGCTTAGCACAAGCAAGCTGTCAGATTTAGAGAGAGATGCTTGGGAAGGCTTTGTTTTGCCTTTCTAACCTGAAAATAGTAATAATTCCAGACCTTTTGTCCTAAAGATACAGCTTTATTTTGGAAAGACTGTCACTGCAAACCTCTTTTGTCTGTATTGTTGATGGCACAGTAAGGGTGGTATTCTAGGACATCTGAGATGGACTGAAATACCCAACAAGGGCTGAGGAATGACAGTAAAAAACACTTGTAAGTTAAAGGTATTGAACTACATACAAAAATTACAAGTCTGCAATGACAGGAGAAAAAGGAGCAAAGAAAAAAGACAAAAATTAAGAATGAGGAAACTATCTGTACATACAATGTTATTTTTATTCGGTGGCTCAGCAAAACCTATTAGAATAGAACATGTGAAAAGCATCAAGGCATCTGGGATTTTAAATAGCTTTTTCCATCACAGTCAACTTAGGTATAGAGTTTCCTTAGATTTAGAAAGGAACTAGGGCATAGCTGGATAAAGTAGACAGGCAGATGGACAATTTATCAAAATGTTATGCATTCAACTAGGTAAAAATTATTAATTTGTAACCAGGCTATTAAGAACTGTCAAGCCTCAAGTCAGGTTGGCAATTCTCAAGTTTGAGAATTCAATTTGCAGCCTGCAACATTAAATTAAAAATTCTCCCTTTGTGTCAGTCTTCACTAATGTTTGTAGGTATAACAGGGACGTCTGGCATCAGTGAGCCTGCTTCTCAGTTATTGCTCTTCTTGGCTTTACAACAAGGTTGAAAAGGAAGCAGAAATACTAAGATTTCTCTCCTGCTTGAGTTTTCAGTTATTTTGAGACACTGCAGAGGGCTGTCTAAACCCCTGGTGAGCCCCAAGGTCTGCCACACTCACAACATGGTCCCCGGGCACCACTCTTTTCCTCTGCAAAGACAAGACAGTGGCATGGGCAGTTCTTTTTTCTCAGGAATCTCCCATGGCCAGGATGGTAGAGAGTCAAAACTTTCCTTCTGCTTGTTGTGAAAAGGTAAATAGCCACAGGTCCTTCAAATCCAGTGACAAGAGACAGTTCCACAGATATCATGCACACTGGATAAAGGTGGAGGGTATAAAGGGGGAAAGAGGGAGCCAGGTCTACTGTGTGCCTTTAGGATGGGTCCTCCCACAAACCGGTCTTTAGTAAAGGTTTGGATAGTTGATGGACTCACCAACTCCTCTTATATGGCTGGCAACTGATTTAATCATAGGTATACAGAGTAGGTGCAGAGTTGCAATATCAACATCACTCTTGCATTTGTGAAATCTAGAATTAGGTTGTAAATATGTTTAGGGTCCTTGCTGGGTGTTAATGACAAGATTTACATGTGTAATTTAAAAACAAACAAATACTTTTATTTTTGCACACAAAAGCCAACAAACAAGGTGATAATAAACACTTAGCTAAACTGTGCAAAATGTGGCATGGGAGCTCTAGTTTGTGCTAGCTTTCTCAGGGACTCTAGGAGTATTCAGTACTTCATGGAAAGAAAAAAACTCTTTGGTGTGTGCATGAATGACTCTTAACTTGGGAATAATGAGTCTGTGCCCACCAGTACTCCATAGAACTCTCTAAAATCTTGTTGTACCATTTCACAATGATTCCATGTGGTGCTGTGTGGTAGCAGCATAGCAAGGTTTAATACTTACTGTAAGAAGTTTCCATAGAGATTTTTTTTTTTAATGGTAAACACCATTAGAATTGTCTTGTGTTTGTCCATGCTCTCAGTGGAAGAAGTTATAAAAATCTTTTCTAGATAATTTTTCTGTTTTTCAGCGTATAACAGATGAATATTTGTAACTTTTTAATATTATCTAAGTAATGGACACCTTACATTGTTCTTGTTTTACACAATAATCTTCCCTTCAACTTTCATTGTGTTATATGCACAAGCCTGTGCACAGATACACAGGAGGACATCTATTACAAAAATTTTGCTGAGATCTCCACCCACTAAAAAGCTTTTGAGCTGCCACTGGGCCTGTGTGTTAAAGGTTTACATTCTCATCATAGATGCCAAGAAAACTTCCTTGGAGACTGCATCTTCTCTTGCTCACCTAAGAGACAGTAAAAGCAGTGGAGAGCAACAGATCAATACATAAACTACTCTGCAGCCATGAAGGAGTATTACTTCATCAGATAGGGCATCTTGATTTCCATGGCCCTTTTGATCCATAGGGTTTCAGCTGAATTCACCCAGGTGATGGCATCTGCCACAGTGGCTATCCACTGCGCTCCCAAATTTTCTCCATAAGGAATTTCATAGAATCATAGAAGGGTTAGGGTGGGAAGGGCCCTTAAAGATCATCTAGTCCCAACCCCCCTGCCATGGGCAGGGACACCTTCCACTAGCCCAGGTTGCTCAAAGCCCCATCCAGCCTGGCCTTGAACCCTTCCAGGGATGGGACATTCACACCTCCTCTAGACAACCTGTTCCAGTGCCTCACTACCCTCTCTGTGAAGAATTTCTTCCTGATATCTAATCTAACCCTCCCCGCTTTCAATTTAAACCTATTACCCCTTGTCCTGTCACTACAGGCCCTTGTGAAAAGTCCTCTGCCAGCACCCTTGTAGGCCCCTTCAGGTACTGGAAGGCTGCAATGAGGTCTCCCCAGAACCTTCTCTTCGCCAGGCTGAACAAGCCCAATTCTTGCAGCCTTTCATCATAGGAGAGGTGCTCCAGCCCTCTGATCATCTTTGTGCCCCTCCTCTGGACTCACTCCAACTGGTCAATATCCTTCTGATATTGAGGGTTCCACAGCTGGACACAGCACTCCAGGTGGGGTCTCACAAGAGCAGAGTAGAGGGGGAGAATCACCTCCCTAGACCTGCTGACTACACTTCTCTGGATACAGCCCAGGATACGGTTGGCTGTATTTTGAATATTTGTATTTTTGTAATTTTGAACACTCTTGGAAAACATAGAAGTGTTTTCATGGGATTCAGCATCCAATGGTGAAAACAAGAGGCCACAGGGAACCCCAACCATTATGTGGCAGTTTTCAGGGATGGGGATAACATGAGTCCTTGGGTGCACATCATACAGGTGCTGCTATGAGGTCAGCCATGGCCCCGCTGTTGCAGCTGTTGGGACAGCATGCTGTAGTCTCTTAGATGCCGTGCAGTCATCTACACATCCTTGTAGCCCTGGGGCAATGACACTTCTTGGGCTCTGGAGTGAAAAGTATGTTTCTCCTACAGATAGATTGTAGAGAGCTTGACGATAACACTATATCAGCACCACACTGATTTAGTACTTACTGTATAATTTCACTCTTGCAGATACAGCATTCGGTTCCTTAAGTCCTTTTCAGGTAAACCTTCCATTAATTTCTGTCAGATTTTATTCTGAGTGATGTTGATGTGATACCTCAACTTTTCTAGAAACATCATCTCGCTATTACATCTGATGCCAAGAGCCCTCTGAAGAAATAAAACGTTAAGAGTTGGGTTCCCTGCTAGGGGACAGTGGTGTGACTGCATTGGTTTCAATAAAGCTCTTCCAGTTAGGACCAACCAGCAGACTTGGTGTATGTTGGAGGAAGTGGTGAAAAAGAGGATGATTATTATTCTTACTACTTTATAATTTCCTACATGAATATCCAATTTCTAGGTCCTCACACAGACAAGAGAGCTGTGTGACAATGTCCCCCTATAAAATTTTAAGTTAATATATAGAATATCACGGTCACTTTTTTCTACCAGGCTATTACATATCTGACATGATATATAGATATATAAATGTATGTATATAATGAATTAAAAAGGACAGTAGCCATTAGAAATGTATCATCTGGTTATGGTCAAAGTTAACTTTGATTACATCCAGGGCCAAGTTATATTTAATATCATGATAGTTTAATATATAATGCAGTTTCTCAAAATAAACAGAGCCTGTATCTACAGGAAATTCTGAATTAAGGCTTTCTCTCAACCTTTTGAAATAATTTTCTTTTTTATACAGAAAATTCAATATTTGTATGAAAAGAAAATTACATAGCAACCACAACTGAGACTGTATCAATTCCGTATTCTACTTTTCTGTGCAATGCATGATTATAGTTACATGATTATGCTTAATCATTCCTGAAGAAATTCAATCTTAACAATTACATTCTTACAGAGCGTTTCAAAGTTGCAAATGTAAAAATGCTAAAAATAATTAAACAAAGAAATGGCTCTATCCAAATAATCCCACAATGGATAATAAAGCACAAAATGGCTTGGTGAAATCACAAGACTAATTTCAGAATTCTCTTAATAAAGATAAAAAAACCCACTAAGATAATTTGTATTTGTTCTTTTAAATGTAACAAAAACTTTATTTTTGACAAAATGGATGACTCCTTAAAAATAAGTCCTCTCTATCCATAATGAACTCTACCTCTGAAACTTAGGATGAATATTACTGTGAATTTAAACAGGAGTCAAATCATGGCAAAAATTGCATCTTGGAAAATCCCAGCCCAAAATAATCCTTTCTCTGTTTTGTGGTTTTGGTGGTGGTTTGGGTTTTGGTTTTGTTTTTGGGTTTGTTTTGTTTTGTTTGTTTTGGTTTTTTTATGTGGAGCACTGCAATGGCAAAAAATAAATACTAAATATGTATTGCTAAATCACATTCTGTTGGGATGAAGTTATAAACCTCACACAGGCAATGTGGGTGATGTACCTTTAGCAGATACTGCTTAATGTCTGGATGTCCTTTTGAGGTGTTATCTAAGGTAAGGAAAGGACTGAGAAGAAAAGCTTGGGCAGGAGGCAGAAGCTCTGAGGGGACTTTGCAGGTGATACTTCCTAGTGACCCACCAAGAGCAAAAGCTAAAAGTGGTATTAGCAAAGTGCAAGGAGCTAACAGATAGAGCTGGCAGTCATCACAGAGAACATGAAGGTTTGAAACTGGAGGTTCAAGGAGAGGGAGCAAGCAGGAGGAATAGGGAAGAAAGTACAGGCCTTAATAGCTCAAGAGACTATAAGAGATACGCTCAGCTGTAGGAAAGCCTCTGCACAAATCAGTCTATCAGCAATGGTCTGGAGGCCAGTTGCCAGATAAGCCCTTGTATCCTCCCTGGAGTGAGAAATGGCTATCAGACCTGAGCAACCATGATGGACACCTGGAAAAATACTTCAGGAGATGCACTATCCATCAGAAAACTCACTGTCCAGGACTACTATATCCAGATATTGGGGGCACTACTTCCTGCAAACTGGGAATTGTTTGAAGAATTGAGGGATCCCCCAAGTGTGAGCTGTAGGGTGATCTATCACATCAAATCACAGCAATAAAACAATTTTGAAGACTATACACTCTTAAGCTAAGAATCAAATGAAAGAGAAAAAAAAAGCAAAACACAAAACCTACACCTACTTTCAAGCAGGTTTTTTTTTTTTTAATCTATATGGGAGAATGTTCACTATTTTGCCCATATTGAATTGGATCATCACTACCAGGTGTTAAGAAATGCAGAAAATTTTGTTATAAGCTCTGTGTATAAAACTGATTTCAAGCACATTTTCTCCCATGCAGGCTCTGGAGTTATTACTGTTTCAGAAATTAAGGTTTAGAGAATGATGAAACATTTGGATGTGTGTACAGTCTATTGACAAAGTCAAAAAGTAGCCTATTTTAATAATATTTCCTGAACATTGGAAATTGAAAGCAATATTTTAAAGAAAGGACTCAATTAAATTAAAATGGACATGGTGTGGAGTAACACATAGTTGTACAAAACCCCAGGCTTTAACCATGCCCCTTACGGCTCATTTCCTCAATAGCAGGGATAAGTGCATTATTCCACAGTAACTCATTATGTTTTCTACCTCCCTGTGTTCTTCTGCATTGTAAGTGTCATTAGTTATGTTCTTTTATACTGTTAGACACCGAAATACACTGGGGGTGGGAGTATGGGCAGAGGGTTGTTGATTTCCCACCAGATATTTCGGCTGTCCTGTGAGGAACTGAAAATTGCTAGAAGGGAGCCAGTCACAGAAATATAAGGAGGCTTTTGTAAATCTCACCTGTGATAAGAACCAATCAGAAAAAAAGAGGGCAAGAGAGATCCTTCTTCCTGGGATGAGTGCCTTTTAGAAGTTGACTAAGGAGTTAAGAACCCCCCTGAAAATGCTGCTAATGGACATGGGCTGTGCTTGTAGCACTCTGAAGATGTTGCTTGCAGATTAGACTTAAACTATTAGCCCCAAGGCAAAGTGCAGATTAATTGTTTTCACTGGTTGGCCTTGTATATTACAGAGCCTTTCCTGATCTTGTTGAAACCTTGAAGAGGCCGAGGCATATGAATCCCAGCTGAGAAAACACCTAAATAAGAAGAACATATGGACACCAGTTTAGTTTGTGATTTTTAAAGCTTTTCCTCTGAATAGTTAAGACAGAAATGTGATTTTGCCCTTCCATTAATAAAGCCAAGGGTATAGGGTGCAAGGTAATGTTTTCCTTAGCAAAGGGAAAAATAAAAGTTAGAAAATGTGAGAATCATTGAAAAATCACACAGCTGATAGTGCCATTGTTATTGTGCTGTCTCCCAGTCCAAGTAAAGTTCAGTGTTGGCTTTATGAAGATGAGTGAGTTCCCTGGAAAGTGGAAGAGAAATAATAGTCCAGGCCATCTATATACCTAGCTTTGGACATAACAAAAGAGCATCAGCAAATTTTGCTTACACATATCTCATGGGAGTGCTTTGAGTTTAGGATTATACCTTTTGGGACATGTCTTTAGAAGATGACAGTTATGTCTCTTTGTTTGATGGATGAAATAGGTTGACTCTATAGGGAGCACTTGGCTGTGCATATTGCTGATGTTGGCATTTTGAATACATCCCGAAGCATCCAGGGTGCACTGAAGTGCACAGCTCGCTGAAGCATATCTCCCTCCCTCTAAAAGAGTGGCTCAGCCACAAGCATTACAGTGGGAAGGAAGACATATATCTGAGATATGACTGGGGGAAGAAGCTTCACACAGGTTTTGGCTGATGAAGAGCTGTCCTTGGTACCAGCCCCATGCATAGCCTAGAGCGGACTAAAAACTGAGCAATGCTGGGACATTCCATGTAAAACTAAACCTGATGATTATGGAGAAAACATGATGGAGTTAGTAAACTGAGAAAGGTGGAGGAGGAAAATACAGTAAAAGGAAAAATCTCATCTCCCCATGCAGAGCACAACTAGTTTTATTAAGACTATGAATGTCAGCCACTATTTATTTATGTATATAATTTGCTAAAGGGTAAATCCAGACAAAACAAGGACTTCATATTACCGTTAGTGATAAGTTAATTGAAATATTTTGCTTTGCTTCTGGTTGCCATCTGGATTATGTGACAGAAAGCTGTATGCTTATGCCAGGATGTTTGATGGGATATTGAATTAGCTCACTATTACAAGACAGCAGCATCCCAGCCTTCTTAAATTTTTGCCACTCCTTCAGTACTTCCTGCTACGTTTCTCTGAATCTGCTCTTGCTCAAGGTATTGACATGAAAAAGCAAGCTTTGCCAAGGTTGTTTCTTTATGCCTAATAAATTCTAAAACCTCTAAATGTCTTGGTCTTTAGGCAAGTTTTCTTCTGTTTTAAAGAGGAAAAAAAGGCATTTCAAGAACAACATGTTTCCTCCTTGTTTTGTGTGATATTAATTTCTTTCCCAGGGTAAATCTTGTCCCTAACAGCTCTGTCCCACGTGGGCATCATCAAAACCGTTGAAGACAGTGAATCTTAAAGGACTCGGTACCTCCTCCTATATTTGGCAACTGCATGTCTAACTAGAGAGGTCTGAGAATTTCTCAAGATAAGGAATTTTATTTGAAAGTACCCATTCAAAGGGAAAGATGCGCAAGTGCCAGAAAGCTAGCCCCGCCTGCCCTAGAATCATTACTGCCATATGGAAGGAGTTTGCTCCCATTTCAAGTCTCATCTTGCCCTGTTCAGTTGTAGACAAGCTGATTGTATGATGAACTCAATTAAGATATGGCAAGTTTCCAGTTTTCAGATCTTTGGCTGGCAAATAAAGCAGTTTTCATCTACATCTAGATTACAGTCCAAATGAATAGGCCTTGAAACCTACCACTGCTCAGCAAATGTTACAAATTCTTCAACCTTCATCCACACTCAACATCATACATTAGCATCCATGGCCCCTTTAATATTGAATTTTTCTCTACTTCCATAAGAGAGTGTTGGAAAATGCTTCCTTTCCTTCCACTTCCACTCATGCAATCTCACAAGGTTAGACTTTACTAATCAATCAGATGAGCTGCTGGTGTAAGTGTAGTCATATTCACCTTTAAAAAAGCTATACTGATCCTACTGGAGATCTGACTTCAGATTGCATTTGGATACTAGAGTTTTCTGCTGGAAACAGTGAATCCTGGCAGTGGAAAGTACAACTCAGCTATCAGACAGTCCTTGGCCTGGATCTTGCTTTTTAGACCTGATGGACTCTCAGGTCTCTTGTCAGTACTCAAAATATTGGATTTTGTTGATGGGAAAACCATGACATGAAAGGGAAATAATTATAGGGGGAGTGCATACTTAAAGACATGGCCCTGTGAGCAAGGCTTGGGGCATGTACACACCTTGACTGATATCCTGCCTCAAATTAAATCAATGATAAAGCTAACTTTGTTTTCATTTTAATCTCTGCCTGTTATATGCAGTTCACCTCTGTCTTCACTACACATTTTACATTGAGACAATATGTGGCCAAGCTCTATATTCATGCTTTTCAGCCTAGCTGCACAGATTGTTGAAAAATAATTTTTGTAAAAATAGGAAGAAATATGAGGAGACAACATATCACAGGAATGAGATGATAAGATTGCATATTTAATATTACAGTTTAGTTAGCCAATTAGATTAACATTTCTACCATTTTCTTAACTATAAATACCACCCCCAACCCCCAATTCTATTTAATACTGATAAAAGATCATATTCTGCAGCAAACATCAATGTGTGGACTAGAATCAATTAATAGGATTAAGAGAGGATTGTGATTCTGAAAATCCTGTGCATAACAGAGAGATTGTTCCCTCAGCAGTGAACTTTGCCAGCTGGAGTATGAGAAGATTCAGACACAGGAAATTTCAGAACTCACTTAATACAGTAAAAGTCGAGATTTCTAGAGAGCAATGACAGCTTTTAAAGATTAGAACTATTTTTTTTTGATCTTGATCCCATAGCGTTTAGGAAATATTTGAGAGATACTGTTAACCCTGAGCCCTAGGACATTTCTTTTGGCATTTTCATTGAAACCAATAAAGTGTTACAGAGCATGACCAGCCACCCAGATCTGATGCTGCAGATCAAAGAACCATGCTAAAGAAACTTGGGAAACAAGGAAGAACCCTACTTTTAAGGAAGCTCCTTTCTTGAATTGGGCTGTACATGGACTGCCTGTTTTTGTATTCCTGGTGAGTGGAAACTACAGCAGAGCAGGCCATCAGAAGAGGAGTTAGCCCCTTCACAATCAGCTAGAATTTTCTTCAAAAGGTCTTAAATTTGGACAGTTCAACAGCTAGACAGGTCAGCAAGTGATTGGTCTAGATGGCGAAGGCAGAAAGAAGCAAAATGCTAAAAGAAGGACAATATGAATTATTATTCATCTGTTTCAGGTAGAAGGAAGTGGAGCAGAGACCAAAGGGTCCTCTTCTAGAGTGTAGAGTGTTTCTCTATGTTGTTCTGTTTCTCTTATCTCTTTTTGTTCTTTCCAAAATAATATGCTGTTTGAACAAGTCTGATTCAATGCTTGTGAGCAGGGAATATGTTGCTCACTAACAGTTCTACAGCTTGATTTGGTTTCTCTCTGGTTTTGGATGGTGTCTCAAGATGATGTTAAATGTGGACATCTAGACACAGAACCTGGTCCTGTTTGCTGCAAGCTGGGACCTGGCAAATGGGTTACCCAATGAAATAGTATACATTAAATGAAGCTGTCTCCAGTGTGCCAGACAGCTATACTAAATGTCCCATTAGAAATCCATCCAGTATCTTTAATTCCAAGGAATCTGTTACAAAAACATCCTAATACACAGGAAAACATTCACCTACTGTAATGAAGTCACTTCTGGGGTGCAACACAAGAGCTGTAACAATTTGAAGCTGCAGGAGGAGGTAATATATCAGCAGCAGACAGCTGATTCCTCTCATTTTCTACACAATACCATGCCAAAATTTCTACAGCTAAGCAAATAATATCAGACAACATTGTACAGCATCGCCTTCATGTGGGTGGCAACAAGCAGCATAGCATAAGGGTTATTATAATATTATGAATCTATTTGGAAAAGAGGTCTCTTGAATTATTGTTCTGAAGCATATCAAGTTAATATGACTATTAAATTTTACCAAATACCTTTCCAGCATCCTGAAAAAGAACCAAGAAATTAATTTTTGTCATTTTTAGCATTTGTCATACACTGAGGTCTGCAGGCAGTTTATTAGAAATACCCCTGTAAACACTGACAGGTCTGAGTGAAGACTCTGGAAGCAGAGTTTGCAATTACAGTCCTGTGAAATCCTGTATTGGTTTTGCACATGCTTTCTAGAGCAGTCCACTGGGCTCAGTTCACAGGGGTTTGCATCTTCATTTGCAGTCTTCAACCAACCTCAGTAAAAATCTATTTTAAATAGGTGCATTCTTTTTTTAACCTGCTATTGTTAACACATACCCCCAAAAGACCAGTTCTACATTTTACTTACAAGGACCTCTTAGGTTTTATCCTAGAGGCCATTTAATCCCCTTTCCTCAGCTCTTGTCACAGCTGAGACTCCCATAAATGCTGTCAGTCCCATCCCCATGTGGCACCATAGAGTGGGGAGGACTGCTAGGCTTAACCCGCAGCCCCAGAGCTACCTCATTTGCTTCTCTGTTCTCTGTAGGAAATGCAGGGATGGATCCTGCTGCAGGACTACTTAAGTTACCACTTTTTAAAATCTCCCTCTGAGGTGGACGTATTACTTTATTTCTCTGGTTCTCTACTATCTTTGAGTTAGGTAAAATTGCCAGTGAATCTCTGCTTTCCTGTTAAAAATCTATAACTTAGTGTCCCAAACACCGATGCTTATGTAAAGTTAAAGCAAAGGGCACAAGAAAGCCAGGAGGTT
>NW_010265977.1:0-4576 GCF_000690775.1 Eurypyga helias
CAAACCATCCTGGGATTCTATGGTTTCTCTCATGAAGTCGGTGAGGTTTGCTTTCCATATCCACCTATTTTCCCCCAGGAGTTGGAAATACACATTTTCTTTCAGGTTGTCTTCACGTTAGGAGACTTTTGGGGTTGTTTTCTGGCTGCCTTGTTTGCGGTGCTGTCAGGCACTACTCCGCTTCTCCCCGGAGCTCTTCCCCAGGGTGCTTCACCCATAGCATCACCTGCCCAAACACGAGCTAGGAGTCTTCCATTATTTCTACTCCCAGCACTGCTGTTGAGTTTACCTTATTGGCAGAAATCAATCAGCTTCTTAATAAGCTCCCTGGATGAGAAAGGCTTCACGTTAAAGATGCGGAACCTCTTTACTGTGGTTTCCTGTCCACCACAGAACGGCAGGACCATTCCCACTTATTTTACCCTGGATTTATAGGCTTATGGTCTGCGTGTCTGTACTCTCAAAGCATTTTAGAGCTCACAAATGCCGCAGACGTGCAAAGAATTTCAGTTCACTGACAAACGCAGGTATTTGGGTTTGTTAGTCCCTGATCTGGAGATCCTGATTTGCTTTTCAGTTGCAGAAAAGAAGCTCCTCGGGATCTGTGTTCTTCCCGAGCATTGTGTCTCAAGACCAATATCCTCTCAAGATGAAAGCGGCTCGGGCAGCTTTGTTTTCTGGAGTTTGCGTCCCTGCTCTAGGTACAAGTGCTCTCTGGGGACGCAGCAGCGGCGTGCTGGAAGCCTGCGGACTGCACCGCTCCATAAAACAGGGAAGCAATACTCAGCCTATTTCTTCCCTGATAAATCTGGGGGTTTTATAGCTCCTGCTTGCTGCGATCGGAGCCAGGGGAGCGCCAGGCTGGTACCTGCAGCGCTCTCGGCTGACCCTCTGTCAGAAGAGATAAGGTTTGTGCTGTCTGAATCCTCCAAGAGCGGCGTTGGTGCGAGCTCCTCGTGCCGGGGCTGCTCTTCGTTTGGTTTGGAATCACTCGAATCCTGCATTTCCACAACTAAGTCCAAGACTAATTAGAAAAGTCTCTTTAAAATATAATGCAAGCCTGGCAAGTTAAAATACATCCAAGCTGTGGAGAGGGTATGTAATTCCGTGTATGGTCCGAACGGGACTGACAGGTCATAGTCCTGTTGACTTTTCTTCCCTTCTTACCCTGCTTTTTCCAAAGCAGACCGTTAACTCGAACCCCCCCAAACCGGAGCGGATGCAGCCGAGGGAGCTGCCGCCTGCCAAGCAGCTGCAGAGGTGGAGGAGCCTCCCTTTGTCCCGTCGTGGCAGATAAGTGGAATTCCAGACAGCTTAGGCTGTGTGCGGAACTTCAGCAGAGTCTTTGGGAACCCTCTGCACATGTTGGAGAGATCCTTGAGGAAAATGAGCTTGGAGGGAGAGGGGAATAGCTTTTTTTTTTGAGGAACTGCTAGATTTTAAAAGCCCAGATGATCCGTTATGCACGTGAAGCCTTCAGAGATCTTAAATCTCGTCATGCAGCGCAAACGAGCTACTTTGGATTACGACAGGACTTGCTTTTTCACCAGAGGTCTCGGCTGGCATAAACGCCGTTCCCCGTACGGAAAAGCCGAGTATTTTTAGTGCTTCATGAAGACGTTACACCTGAAGCTTTAGCAGAAACCGCACGTTTCAGCACTAAGCTTTTTACTCTTCTTCGAGCGTGGCACAAAGGCTTACAGCCTGACTTCCAAACCCGCTTCCACTGGGTTTTACCTGCTTTCCTGAAAACAAACCTTCTCCTGGGGTTTCAGATGGGATTCGCTGAGCTGGGGATGTAACCCGGGACCTGGCGGGGGCACCGGCACGGACTTCTTGCCCGTTGAGGATGCTGTGGGATGAGTTCAGAGCGGAGGCTGGGCCTTTTCCGTGTTGCCGTAGGCATTGTCAGAGCGTAGGAGGGATTTGGAGAGGTTGCGGAGGAATGTGGGCAGGGAATCAGGGTGCCTGTTGCTGGAGGGCCGTGGGGGTCCCTCCGCTGTTGAGTTACCCTCAGCTTTGTGTGTGCTGGCACTTCAAGAGCAGGAAGGAGGGCAGGGCCGGAGACGATCCCCTCGGGATGCCGTCCTTTCCCCACTTCCCGCGGGAATGGAGAGACTGGGGTCCAGCAGAGCTGCTCAGCCCCTCTGAATGGGCACCTGGGAACGCGTGTTCGTGTCGTACATGCAGAAGGGATGACACTTCTGGTTCAGAGTAATTACCGACCCTTATATCAGCAGGACTCTAATTAGTCTATACCAGGGGGACTTTGTGAATCAATCTCTTGGATTTGCACATGCCAAGTTTGATCAAAACTCTCTTGCATCTCGTCCAGCCGCTGTTTGGGTGGGAAAGTGTGGGTAGGGAGGAAGGGTAGGTATCTGAACCTCTGAATTTGGGTACCAGATCTCTTCCACTTCCCTGTTCCATTACCTTCCGCCCAGCGAAACTCCTCTCCAACGGCTTGGACGGCGGCTTAATCTCTGCTGTGGCCTCCCTGTGGCTTGAATGTCGGGAAAGACGTGTTTTTTGGGAGAGATCTTTGCAGCAGAGAACTCGAGAGGCTTCTCAGTTACGCAGCGTAACGATGGCGTGAAAACAATCCGCGCCTTTGTTACACCTACTCCGTTTTTCTGTGGAGCCAGTTCGTTGTACCCTGGAAATTGTTAACATTTTGCGGACGTGGGAGTTTTAAGGGAGAGCATGCCTTGTGTCACTCCTCCAGGGAACGCGTCGGGAGGGAATTCTGTGATATTCGTGGTCAGAGTGGATGCTTTGTGAGCAGTGGTTCGGCTCTTGTGTCTGTAAACAGTATCTTTTGCCTTAAAAGCAAAAGTGGGACCGGATGGGCTTTAAGGTCCCTTCCCACCCAAACCATTCCATGGTTTGATTTGTGCCTGGAGACAGTCCTGAATTCCAGGCTCATAAAGCGAAAAATAAACACACTGATGCGTTGAACTCAACAGGAGCTCCCGAGCTCTCCAGTATCACAGACATTGCCACGAAACAGCCCACTTTTGTAAACAAGAGCTTCCCCCTTCACCCAAAAGTTATGGCACAGAGCGAGGGAAGCCAAGTACTGGGTGACATCCCGGCTTACGGGTGTTGCTCCTTTGCCCCGTGATGCCAGGCGGGCACTAAAATCCGCTGCCATCGGAGCTGCCAGCTCTCTTGGTTGGCAGCATCCTGCCCTTTGGATACCTCGCTCCTGGGGAGTATGCAGCAGTATATAAATATAAAATGAAAAAGGAAGATCATGCCTTTGGAACGGCTCTTGGATATGGATGGAGAGGGCCGACAGCTCCAAAGGCTGCGTGGCCAAGTTTGAGCTGCTCTGTAAAATCAAAACAGGAACTGAGGACTGAACTGAGGGCAAAAATGGGGCTTTTCTTAACCAGACAAAGCTTTTTGTATGTATTTTTTTTTAATGTTCTGCTGGTACTTCTGGAATTACTGGGCTGGATTTCGAGCGAAGGGAAACCTGTCAGTGGTAGGGTGGAATAATATCAAGAAGAGCCTGAGTTCCTGTTCCCTTTCTTGTTAGACTTAGGTGCCCGTAGCGCGGCCCCGTCGGGCACGGGCGAGCGTATTTACCTGGTCGTAAGGGAGGGAGATCGTTTAGGCTCTGGAGGTAGGACTTTTGGAAACAGAAGACGTGAGGATGGATTGAGGGGATGTGCTGTGTGCTCGTCCTCGCAAGGATTTTTCATCTTCTGCAGGAAAACCAGGTATTGTCTTGCTTCTGCAGCAAGAAATTCAGTCGTTCCTTCGGGACTGGCACTGAAGTGCTGATGGTATGAACGTAATGACAGCTTCTAGAGCAGAGATCCCAATTTCTCAATCTCCCTGAGGGCTTTCTGTCGTTACAGGAGCATATTTACAGAAAAACCCAAGGGAATCTCAGGTTTTGTCTTGTCCGGCACCAGGAACTCGTTTCCCTTCGGCTGCCGGCGATTGCGGCAGGGATCGGCTCTTCGCGGATGCAGCTCCGTGGGTCTCGCTGCTGACCGCGGCCGGTCCCAGTCCTCCCCCCTTCCCCTGCTGTGACAGCAGAGTATTATTCCCCTTTTTTGTACAGCTTATTTCGGTTTTGTTTCCCTCAACGGCGAGGTCGGGCGAGCGCTGTCACCAGCACGAGGGCAGAAGGCGTGAAATTCCTGGCTTCAGCTGTGCCCTCCGGTGCACCCCACGGAGGCAGGAGGTCGAGTCCTGCGTTGGGAGCTGAGTTTCCTCCCTCCAAACAACCTCTGGTTGGTTCCAGCCCTGCCCTGCCTGTGCAGGGTGACCCCCAGACCAGTTAATCTGTTAAATGCGGTGTTCCCGAAGGTGAAACCCTTTCCTTTCCCAAGGGTGAGCAGCCCCCTGGGGAAACGATCCCGTGGAGCTGCTGAGGGTGGTGCTGCCCAGGCACAAGATAATTCATCCCTGTGATGATACAGCTCTCATTAACGCATCGGGAATCTTGCTGGATGACTCTAAAGGATTGCTCTTGCAATAACCAGGTGTATTATTTATGATGAGGCTGTTGGGTGACAAGCAGGTCCTGGTCAGCTGTCCACTGTTGTGGCCAGGGGGG
>NW_010265978.1:0-13458 GCF_000690775.1 Eurypyga helias
TTGTTTGTGTCAGGGCAAAACAGCCGCCTTTCGGAGAGGCGTTCACCCGGGTGAGGGTACGGAAAGGCGACTGGAAGCGATGCCAGCTCGCAGCGCTGCCAGGGTGAGACGGGAGGCCGTACCAGCACCCGAGCGGCCGCCTTGACTCACATGGGGGGAGAAACCTCCGCCTCCCGGATGGAAAGGAAGGGGTGTACACGCAGACCCTGCCAGCGGCAGTTCCAGGGCAGATGCCAGGGCAAATGAAACCCCGATGCCATAATTCTAATGGTTAGGAGGTTTGAGTCATCCCTGCAGCGTCTGGGGACTAACAGCAATTCGGTGCTTGGGCTTGGCAACGCGGGGGTGCAGAATCTATCGATAAATACCCTGTCACTGCCATGTGGGGTCCTTGGCCTCTGATGACTTCAGTGGTCTTTGAGCCAGGTTCACAGGGCTTCACTGTGCTCAGTCCAAGAGGTGCAGGAGCGTCTTGGGATTTCCTGGGACTCGCCTCGAAGGGAGAGGGGCACAAGCACCCCACGTGATCGTGATTCTACAATAGCTGATGATTTCTGTTACATGAAAGGCTTGCTTCTGCCTGCATGTTCAGTGCGAAGAGGGCTGAACCACAGCTGACCGAGAGTTGCTTGCTCCTTGTTAAGTCTGTGAGCACGTCCATCTTCGTTTCCCTGGTTTTCAGTATGACAGACTATTGTTCCTGACACCCGGTATTGTTTGACTGGAATTATTCTGTCTGAGTAAACATATTGACCTCGGGCTTCTGATCTTCATTTGATGTCATGTCGGAATAAGTCAATGGGAGACAGGAGCACTTAGGATTCGTTTTAAACTGAGGTTTTCCCATCCTGCCACTTTCCACAGCAACTGCGTTTACCTCTGTCCCCAAACGCTGGCTGCCAGTATCTTCCCCTCCGGGAGGCTGCAGACTCCTGACCAACCCATTAGCCTCCTTGCTGTCTGCCCAGCACTGTCTGCTTCTATCCTGCCTCCCACCAGGCTGCAGAAGTTCATTTTTATTGTCACAGAGACCAGCCCACCGAAGCTACTGCAACAAGGTTCAGTGTTCAAAAGAATTTTAAATAAAGTGTTTGTTGACAATTATTCTCAAACCAAAGTAAAAAAGGAAACCTCTGTAATGTTTTTCAAAATAAGGGTCTTTTTCCAACAACGTTGCTTATCTCAACGAGTCTTACTTTGTGTCCCTTCCCATAGTCTCTTCAGTACTGCGCCATCTGAGCCACAGCCACTTCCTTCCCAGTGGCTTCACAAGGCACATGCTGGGGTTACAACTCCTGGGCACCTTAAGTGTTCCCAGGGCAGAGGCTGAAGCTACGCATGTGCTCAGAGGCATGGACTATCCTAAGTCATCTGTATGGCTCAAGCCCCAGAGCAGATTTTGACAGGCTGCACAACTTAGAGCTGCAAGAGTCCCCAGCCTGGAGAAGACACCCCCACCCCCAGCCAAAGAGGCAGGGAGGTCTTTGTGTGGTTCCTTCAGCCCACTCCCCATTTGTCCACCATTGTAGGGTGAAACTGAGTGAGCACTGGAACAGGTTGCCCAGAGAAGCTGTGGATGCCCTATCCCTGGAAGTGTTCAAGGCCAGGCTGGATGAGGCTTTGAGCAACCTGGTCTAGTGGAAGGTGTCCCTGCCCATGGCAGGGGGGTTGGAACTAGATGGGCTTTAAGGTCCCTTCCAACCCAAACCATTCTATGAAACGTACCTTCATCCCTGACCGATGCCCCTTTCCCCTCCCACAGGGAGCATGGGGAAGGAACACAGTCCCACAGAGGAAGTCCAGCTGGGATGCCCGGCTAGTTTTCCTCACCCACTCCTGCCAGTAACTCCACAGAGAGGCAGCACACATCTGAGTCAGTTTCTCTTGCCTATTTGTGACAACAACATAATAATGATGATCATACCATCCTATCATTTCCCTCTGGCTTGTTTTTTTTTGTTTACACTTACATCCAGCATTTAATAAAATGATCGCTCTAACTAAACTGAGAACCAAGGCAGCTTTCAGGTGTGAGATTTACAGCTGTTACTTCAGTACAGATTTTGCAGATTCATCAGAAAAGAAGTCATTCTTGCTGCTCGGAAAGCACCTTGGCCATCACAGCTGCCGCTAGTAGCACGTGCAATACAGAACAATGATATTCAGCAATGACGTTTATTATTACATGATTACAGTTTATTAAACACTGTAAATTATTCTGAAAACTTGTGTTGATCTCAGAACATACAGAATCCATCCGTTCTGTAAACTGTGCTGCTCCCACAGTAGGTAATAGGAAGCATTATGTAACTTTTCTAGAATAGTACCATTGAGTTGAAATGTTAAATAACCATTCCTAAAATAACTAACAACTTTAAAGCAGTTCATCCTTTCTTTCCGGGTGAAAAATTACTTGGTCCCTAAACCTGTACCCGGAAGCTCTTTACTGTTTCTTCAAAAAGTTGTTTCAGGTAGAGCCGCAGCAAAATGGAAAATTCCTTTATATAAAGGGATTGATCCTATCTATTGAATTCAGTGGGAGTGGTGTGAAGCAAAATGGGCCAAATGTATTCAATCTTCAGAAAGTCTCAGAGGGTTGGAGCGCAAATTAAAATTAGTGATGTTATTTAGCTGTTCAGCATCCTCTTTCTTAAGGTTTGATTAAGTAAGAAAATCTGTGGGAAATTCATAAGTAAAGAAATATGAATAGTTTCCTATCAACATGGTTTAAAATGCATTGTGCTTATTTGTGTAGGAGCTTCCTTCCTTTTTCCAGCTGCTGCGATTGCAATGTCTCTTGCTGCCCTTCCCTGTCCTGCCCCCACCACTGCCTTTTCAAATCCCCCAGTTATATTCACTGCTCCTTGTGCCTTCTAGTGAAACTCCAAGATACTCGGGCCTGGCTTACCAACACTGGAAAGGGGGGTATGCTCCCTCTTCTGCCCTCCTCCTCTTTGGAGGAGCTGCTCTTTTTCCCCTCTCGAGTCAAAGAAGGTCCCTGAGCTGGATGCTGGGGCAATGAACAGCCAGTGAGGGTGAGGGTCCCTACCACCTCAGGGACTCCCAGGGAGACTGAGCAGGCACCCACAGCAGCAATGAGGCTGGGAAGGAGAGCAAGAAGGGAGACCGAGCAAGATCAGAAGACTTGGTGAGAATCCTGGAAGGGCTGCAGTCATGTCCTGCTTTACTTTGGATGCTGAACGCATCACAGAATCAGCTTGTAGAGCCGTACTCATTCAGGTAACTGAGCGGATTTTGAGAGATACCAACCTTCTACTGACCATCCCAAGCCCTTCTTCTCAGAGATAACAGAATCACAGAATGGTTTGGGTTGGAAGGGACCTTAAAGCCCATCTAGTTCCAACCCCCCTGCCATGGGCAGGGACACCTTCCACTAGACCAGGTTGCTCAAAGCCTCATCCAGCCTGGCCTTGAAGACATCCAGGGATGGGGCATCCACAGCTTCTCTGGGCAACCTGTTCCAGTGCCTCCCCCACCACCCTCTCTGGGAAGAATTTCTTCCTTACATCCAATCTAAACCTTCCCACTTTTGATTTAAACCTGTTACCCCTTGCCCTGTCACTACAGGCCCTTGTAAAAAGACACCCACCCGAGCTTTCTTGTAGGCCCCTTCAGGTACTAGCAGATAACTAGAGATACTAGCAGCTATGAGTTTCACATATCATTTAATAATTTAATACCATTAAACCTATTTCCAGCCACAGCATTCCGCTTTCCCATTTGTTCGCATTGCTTTCACTTTGTAGAGTGCTGTATTATGAGAAAAGAGAAGACAGCATTGCCGGCTCACCCTCCCAACACCTCTCCCTGTGCGTTCCTGCAGCCTGGGCTGCTGTATCTTGTTTGTCTGCTCTCCTGCATAAACAAGGGTAATCTTTCCTCATAGGGGAGTGTGCCCGTGAACTCCTCCACAGAACACAAAGAAGTCACAGTGAAGCACTCCTTTATCCGCCACCGCTTCAAGCTCATGCAGTATCAAATGGTGTGAGGGAGCAAGGAGCCAAGGTGGTTAGCTTGAGCAAGCCTGGGTGTAAACAACTCTGGCAGAGGACCCAAAGGAAGGGGAGTACTGTTTGCCTGCTAATGAACAAATGGCTCTATTTCCTGAAGGAAAAATATTTTTTTTTTGTTATATTGAGCTTTCCCTCAAAAAAAAAAAAAAAAGTGATTTTCTCCACATAAAGTATTTCCAGATGCAGAACTAACATGTCCGTGTGTATCAACAGCTTGATAATAACATGTCATCACTTGACCTTGGAAAGGGCGAAAAAATGAAAAAGGCAGAATTTTCTGAAATTATGCCCTTTCATGGGAATGTTTTTTAAAGCCCATGAATTCTGGGAAAATATTTTAAAATAAAATTTGATTATTTTTACTCATTTCCATTTTTTCACAGCTAGTTAGCAAGCTGAATTGGAAAATCTACAATGCTGATCAGAAACAGCGAAGTGATCATGGGCATTTCTCATGTGAGATAAATGCACAGTCTAAGCGCTACAGCCAAATTCTCTTCAATCATCCTTTTTAATAATGCAACCCAATTAAGTTTTTGAAAGACTGTTACTTTTAGGCATTTTGAAAAAATACTTTGCCTTGCTAACAAGTGGGTCATGTTATCAGGAGCTGGTTATTTCTCTTTCAATAAAAAGTAATAGCTCCTATGTATTTTGTATACTGTACTTGGGTTTCTCTCCTACCTTGCCCCACTTTTTCTAGGAAGAACTGAAGCAAGAGCCTACCAAAGACATGGCTTGATTTAGCAACTTCTGTGTTATATAGAACTTGAACAACTAAGCAACTTAGTTTTCTAAAAGCTTACCTATTTATATTCCCATTAGATCTAATAACCTTTCGTTTGGCATTCTTCTCAAGCAAGCACCTTACAGCTTTGCATCATCTCCCAGTTCAAAGAAGTGTCGAGGGCTTCACGTGTAGAGAATTTCATGTACAGGCTGGAGAAAGACAGAAGGGCAGACCATTCAGCAGTGACAACTTGAAAACAGAGTCAAGGAGATCACCTTGGCATCTCAGGATGGCAGAGGGCACTATGGACAAGAAAAAGACATTAACCAAGTTTCAGCAACCTCGAATTTGGCCATATTATCCTATCGCCATTCCTATTCTGGCACATCATGGGAACCTTCCTAAGCACATTGGATGCCCTCCTCATTTTGCATCTTGGGAATCTTCCCGCAGGCCAGTGCCCCAAGTATCCTTGCCTTCCTGCACTGCCAATCTAGAGGGAAGTGTGTCATCTACTGAAGGACCTCTGCCTCTTCCTGTATGCCTGGGCCTCGCCTATGTTCTTTCCCATTTCTCAGTTTTCCAGGCCTTCACGCTACTGATTTGAATTAGAGATTAGTCTTTGGTTTATGAAGGTTTGTAAACTCAGCAATTAGAAGGTCATGAAGATGGACATGAGCAAATGCAATCCAGGCTAGTTCCATCTAATTCATGTGCAAACAGTGTAATTTGAGATAAAAGTAAATCCTCTGTCTGAAAGCAAGTATAAGTGCTACCCCTGCATCGCCACTTTTGTCTGAAGTGGGGTAAATATCAAGGCTTATCTCTATACCTGTGAGAAAACATTAGATTTGGGGATAATCGGTAAAACACATGGATGTGTTGGCAATACTGACGCACACAGTATGCACAGTTTAGGTATTAGTTAGACTTTTTTAACAAATGAGTGAACAACTTCCTTTACTGCCAGGCAGTAGTTACCTCTGACAGTGCACTTTCTTTAGTTAATCATTCGGCCAAACAAGCTCAAAGGAAACTTTACACAGTTGTTGTCATAACTTGTCCAACACACCTACAGAGTGTCCTTTGGTTACCTGTGTCTCGTGCCACTGATTTATTCATGCACAGTAATGCATCATTTTTGCTATCAAAAAAGTTGAGACAGATGTCAATGCTGTTTCAACTGTTGTAATAGTGGATCACAAGTAAATATTTTAACAACAATTGCTTTTATTAAAATCTGTGGAAGGGGGTAAATGAAAAACTTTCAGTTTTGAGGCTCATCAGTCAGTGATTTAAATACTGCTGATATACATTACAGTAGATAATCAAAACATCTAAAATTGTGATTCACTGAAATAAACAGATAATATATATCTTTAAATCTTATCACAGTTCTGTATTGGACTTACTTGTTCCTAAGAAATATTGTTCTCAAAAATCCTCATGAAGAATTTCATCAAACTTCAGCTAGAATGTAAAGAAAAAAAATAATACATTTTAGAAAAAAAAATCTTAGTGTATTTACAATTTGAAAATGTTTGTAATAAGAGATTGAAGTGTTTCTACCAGTTCTGTCACAGTCTTAACCGACCTGTTGTACAGCACATTAAAATCTCTGTGATACCTGAAACTGCAGCATTCAAGGCTTCACATGACAGGAGGAAAATAAAATTGTCAGCAAGCACAAAGCAGGGAGAGATCTAACTCTAGACTTGCCACCCCACTCACAGGGTCTATATTAGCTGTCACCGAGCGAAAAAAGTCTGGAAGTCATTGCGGGCGGTTTGGCAAAACGACCATCTCGGTGTTCAGCGGTGGCCAAGAAGTCAGAGCAATTACTGGGACTTAATCAGAAAAGAAAGGGATAAAAAGGCCATAGAGCTGCAGAAATCTAGGGTGGCTCATACCAAATACATTCCCACTAGTTTTCAGCCTCCGGTGCTCCCAGTGGGACCGCTTGGCTGGCTACATCCTTGGGCAGCCAGGGTGCAGGGCAGTGGGGTGCAGGGCAGTGGTGGCTGCCGCAGCGTCAGCCCTTTTGGAGTGGGTTTTTCCTGGCTGTGAACCACTCCTCTGGCTCTTGCCCTTTGCCTCCCAAGGCACGCCTGCCAGCTGCCTGGGCTCTCCGGTGCAGGAAGGGTTTTGTGGATTATGAAGGGTGGCCATCGCTTTGGTAGTATCTATTAAATTATTAACCATGAGGACAAGGTGAGCCGGCAGCGAACACTCATTGATACTATCAAAACCTAAAAACTAATAGGGTGCCCTTTCTCCTTCCCTCCAAGAAAACTACCAAGCTGCACGTTTAAAACAAGCAAAAAGAACCATTTTTCACAGCACACTGTTAAAGAAAGTGTGGACCTGAGGCAGGACAGCTGTGGGGTTCCCAAGTACGAATGTCTTCAAAATGCGATTTGCCTCACCAGCGGCGAGGTAGTCCATTATCAGCTGCTAAAGCAACGGCCCACATGTACTGAGGGGGTTCAGTCCCCAAACCACTCAGTGACCGGCAGAAGAGGGTGATCACAGAAAGATAGAGGAGACAGGAAGAGGACTGAGAGAGTTGGGCTTGTTCAGCCGGGAGAAGAGAAGGCTCCGGGGAGACCTTATAGCACCTTCCAGTACCTGAAGGGGCTACAAGGAAGCTGGGGGGGACTTTTTACAAGGGCCTGTAGTGACAGGACAAGGGGTAATGGGTTTAAACTGAAAGTGGGGAGGTTTAGATTGGATATCAGGAAGAAGTTCTTCACAGAACCGAGTGGTGGGTGTGGCACTGGAACAGGTTGCCCAGAGAAGCTGTGGATGCCCCATCCCTGGAAGTGTTCAAGGCCAGGCTGGATGAGGCTTTGAGCAACCTGGTCTAGTGGAAGGTGTCCCTGCCCATGGCAGAGGGGTTGGAACTAGATGGGCTTTAAGGTCCTTTCCAACCCAAACCGTTCTGTGATTCTATGATTCTTTCCCAAAGGGAGGTAACCAGCCACATTTTGAGGACAGTAAATTACACGGAGCTTTCATCTGGCTGCAGCAGTGGCAGCTCTTATCTTCATAGTAATTTGGGGGCGGAAATCAGTCACAGTTATCCTCTCTTTTGGCAAACGTGTGATTACTTTTGGGCTTTTTCATGATTTTCAGTTTCAAAGATTATATGGAGAAGATTTCAATGAAAATTTCAGCTCATTCTTGAACTGTTTTTCTTCTTCATAATGGAAGAGACACTGCAGAGCATGTTACATTTTCTGCTTTGAAAACGGAAACACATTAAAAGATCTCCAGCAGGTTACTGATTTGTCATGAAGTAACCAATTCCAATAGTTAAAAGATCAATATAAACTCTGCTTTCTGAACACCACAATTTTATAAATGTGAAATACTCAGACAGCAAACTTTGTATTAACTGATTTTTTGAACTTCTGTTATTTCTGAGGCACTGTCAGCTCACTTAGGTGTTCAGCATATGTTTTATATTTCAGAATCCATATACAATTCATCTGTAATAAAGAGCTATGAAAGGGATGTGAGTCATTAGTCAGATTCAGGAAACATGTTTCTGAAAAATTAATACATGACCAGTTGCCAGTAGTTAGCAATCTGCTATATATACGAACATTTATATGTTATAAAGCTACATATTTTAATGATAGTCTTTAAATGTTAAAATTGTAAACTGTAATGGAAACAACATTTGTCTAATGGAGTATTTAATATCACTTAAGACCCACTAGGGACTGCACAATGGTTCTTACATCAATGGGAGCTGGGTTAAAGTGCATAGAGTCAGTAAAGTACAGTGATGTCTGAAGTCAAGCTGGTATGTAAAGGTTTACTTACTATTAGGCACAGGAATAAACCCAGTGATTTCAGTGACATTCTCTTGGGCGTAAAGTTAAACCAATGCCTAAGTATCCTAGACGTTACAGTCCTGTGCCCTCCATCCTTTCTCATAGACAGTGACATTTCTTACACACCTCTGAGAGGGGAAGTACAGTTTGGCCCAAATCAGTACGCTAATACACACAACTTCCCATCTCCAGTGACTATTAGTATGCACGTACATGGTTTTCTTACTTTTGCAGAATTACTGGATTTTTTCACGTGGGTGAACACTACTGAATTCAAACAGGTTGCATTCATTGGATGTTGTTCAGCAACAATTTTAATTGTGGTCACAGTATAATTCTGAGTCAATGGAGATGGGAAAAGAAAAAAAAAGGAGTCATATTGTCTTTTTGGTCAATTAGGACATTTGACAGACTCTTTAAAAGCATTTTTATCATAAAGCTAAAAATTGTAATTGCCAATGTAAAAGTATTTTGTTAAGGAACCAGAAAGAAGCCTGTCCAGTTGAGGAAAGTCAGTTGGCGGATACCAACATGTGTAAGCAGAGATTTGTTCCTGGGCTTACAGCACGGCTGTCGGCATTCTTGGCTCAAGGACCCTGGACTGTAGAAATTAGTAAAAGACCAAATTAAAAGTTCTATGGCATCTTCATTTAAATTGTAATTATATTTCAACAATCCGGAAATTTTTGAAGCTACAGAAAATTTAGCAGCGGCGAACCCTGGGTGCTGTGAGCAATGGGCACGGAAGCCTCACCAACAGCCATGCAATAAACTAAAGGCTGCCTTTTTGTTTTATTTTCTCTACCTTAGGTAGGTGTAAATGATTGATAAATAGTTTAGGTGAAATGTTTTTCTTTCAAAATATCAAAATTGCGTCTTCTATTTCAGAGCAAAACCCAAAACATGGCTAAAGACAGTTCATGACTGTAGGCAACAGATGCTCCTTAAGTGTAAATTGACATGGATTTTGGTCAAAAGAATAAAATGTAAAAAATATTCTAGCAGACAGATATAGTAAAAAGTGGGAGATGTTGTGGGGGAAAAAAAATCACTGAATCTATCAGGTCAGATACAGCTTCAGAGAAATTAAAGGAAATATGAGTAAAATAACCAATTAGAGGAGATAATACACAGATTAAAATAGGTGCCTGTGTTGACGGTAAACCGCCCTGACAAATTTGCTAGTCGTCTTCAGTTCTAGTTCTCCAGTGTCATCCCAACTGAAATTCAGTTGGTCCAACAAATCAGGACTCCAGACTCCAAAGTCATTTAAAGATATTTGGACGTTGAAATTTGTTTCTTATTACCTTTCAGCCAAAGTGGTACAACACAGAAGAGAACAAAGCTATAGGTATGCTAGTCAGTGAACCAGGCTAGGGCCCATCCTCTGTCCCTGAGCACTTGCATCTTCAATGCCTTCCCAAAACAGAGTGGCATCACACTCACTACCTGGCAGGACCAGCCCTGAGCCCATGCTATTCCTCAGGCTGTGCTCAGGTGTATCTGGCAGACTGCTGTTTGGCACAACCCAAAACCCTGCCAGGAAACACGCTCGCTCCTGAGCAACACACGCGATTGCATGTCGAGGGCTAAAACCATGCCCTGGCCCTGTGTTACACATCAAGACAGAGGTGGCCTAAGACAGCAGAAAGGTGCGTAGTCGGAAAGTCGAGGGATAGCTAGCAATATGCAAAGAAGGAAATGAAGTGCATATTGACAGGGAGTGAAAAAATAAAATTACGCCGGATGGGAAGAGATGAAATACGGAGAAGGAAATCATGTCAATTCAGGAAGCACTTAATAATGTGTTTTAAGTTAAAGCATATGCTTCGATACTTTCTTACTGCTAGTCTGCGTGCCGCGAGTTAGGCATATATTTGAGCAGCTCGCTGAGCTGGGGCTCTGCAGTGAAGTTTCACAAGCCGCTTAAAGTGCTATAAATCCATGGTGACAGCCGTGAGGTTCCTCTCCCCATGTCCCTCACCCTGTTGCTCCACCACCCCTCCTCGGCTGGCATGAGCACTTGTGCCCTGCCAGCAGCACCCGCAATGCACTTGCAATGGGGGCTGGAGGACGTGGGCAGGAGAGGCGAGGGCAGAACTGGCTTTTTCAGCCTCTGCCACTGAGCTGGACACGAGCCGAAGACGCTTGCCAAATGGCACTCCGTGTGTCCTCCACGCCTTCTCCTTCAGCAAAGCTGAACGGGGATTTCACACCTGGATTGGCTGCCTGAGCCTCCACCACCTTTTACTGAAGTAATTCAATAAGCACCCTATCTCCGTGCAGACATGGTGTAAGACACAGTTTCATCTACGTGACTGGAAATAAATAAAAAAATTATTAATTTGCATTTTCAGAACAAACATTCCTAAAAATTGTGGTGTTTTTTCTTCCTGAAGAAGTGCCTGACAGATGGTTTGAGTGAGGACTGGTGAGGCACTTGAACAGTACCAATTTCCTAGTGTTCTGTCAGCTATCTGCAGTTTCTGTTACACACGTTAAACACTGAGAACACTTCTCCTTCATAAACTTCAGCTTTACCTTTTAATGGATTAGAAAAAAACCTTTTAGTTGTCCCATACTGATACCACTGTAATGATATTGCTTAAATTATTAGTCCCCACCACTCAGTGTGCAAGTGCATATGTAGACTAGTTCATTAGTCAGGAAGAGACAATAAAATAGCACTAACCATTTAAAACCTATTAATCTGGATAGCACCATTAGTGTAAGCAATACTTCATTATTACTAAATTAAATCCATTATAAGTATCCTGAGTATCCAATCGGGTTAGTAATAAACTGACTAAAGCTATCTACACAAATGACTGCACTGCTTGACAGAATACACTTTGCACTGGGTATGTATTAGCCTGACTTTTAGTGTGCTGTACTGTTACTTAGAACTCTGATAAACTGATTTTATAAGATGTAAACCAGCTAAACATTTTATGAAAGAGTAGTTAGAATGTTTTTATAGGTTCTGTGATCCATATTTCTTTTTCTCTTTAGGTTCTACAAAATATTTTCTAACATGTCACAGTTCCATCAGTCAGATAATCCTTAATCCCTGTGAAATTTAACTACATATTTTTGCCTTCAGATTTTACAGGATTTAGGTTAAAGAAATCAGCAATGAAGACCAAACATAAAATATTTGAAAAAACAGGATACTAAATGGATATTCTTGATGACAAGATGATGGTGTTGCCATTGTTCCCACAGAGTCAGAGCCCTGCTACTGCTGACTGTTGGGACAGACTAGGGTTCAGACTGCTCCTCAAATAAGACTTTAGACATTTAGAAGGGAGAGAATAAAGTCAGAGATCGACTATGGAGAATTTTAAGAATAAAGGTAGTTTCTTAAACTATTTACCAGACACGTGTGGTTTTATTTTGCCAAGGACACAGATTAGGGGGGTTTTTATCAGCTAACTGACTTTGAAAAGCCTGCTATTTCTCCTAAGCGCTAGATATGCCAACTGTTGCACATACGTATATGTAATGCATGATAAAATGTAGGATTCAGTTAAAAGTCAAGTCTAGGCTCCCCCAAAGATTTTGCCAGCAAAGGCTGTCTCTTTGTTGTGGCTACTCTTGCTGTAGTGTGTGACTGCCTTTAAAACATTATTAGCCTTCTAAGCAAAAAATAGGCCTTTTTTACAAACATGAAGCTGAAGCTAAAGGATTATGACTTCACTTCGTGCTGGCAGGCAAGAAAATCAGGAGGATCCAACCTCCCTGGTGTTTTCTGTCACCTTTTTTACAGAGTGGATGCAATGTCTTCCTTTTTGTACCATTTCCACCATGCACGTTCGGATGGGGTCTGTATTTAGGATGGCAAGTAGAATCAAGAACTTGATTCTATTTATCAGAAGTCAGATGTCAAAAAATTGCTTTCATTGTCAGCAATTGCATCCAATATATGTTTTTATATATATACATATATATATACACGCATATATATTTATATACATATAGACCCTTTTTCCTTTTTTCCCAGTGCTCTTCCTAGGTCAGTAGAGCTAGGCTTTCACATGGACAAAGATGGGATATGCTGCTTGAATACCAGAGATGGGGGATTTCTATCTCTGCCCTGGACTGTTCACATGCCGTTGGGGAAGAATGTGGTAGGATCAGCATCAAGTTTAACCAGCCCCCAGTCTCAGTCCGGTATCTTACTCCATCGGTGGGTTTACAGGCAAGGAACCAGAACAAATACCCAAGGCCCCAGGACATCAGGAGTCCACTGGGACAAACTAAGTCACAGCACGGATGGCCTGGCATGGGAAGGAGGGGACTGTGCTGCTTTCGTTTGCCAACTACCCCCATTTTTCTGGCATCAGCCACATCTCGGTACTCATGCAAGTTTTTTCTTAAGGCTGTTGTGATTCTCCCCTGAAGTAAGAGATATATGACTGGATCCTTCCTGATAAACTGACAAGGTAGTAACTTAAATACACGAATCAGATTAGTTGACAGTAAAGATCCATGGGATGTGTTGTTTGAAGGACATGAATAGCTGTCGCTGTTGTTCAGCCTGAAATAACTATGCTCTCCTGAATGCAATATGAAAAGCTGCCAAAAAAATAAACTATCACAGCTGAACGTAGCTGAGTGTCCTGAGACTGACAGTAAGATATGCCTGGTACTTTAAGCTGGCCTCTCACTGCTTTTTCCAAGGTTCAACCATGACAATCATTCTTCCGAAAGTCAGATTGTTTTGTGTAATTTTCCTATGTAGCATGATCTAGTTGCTCAAGACTTTGAAATTCAAGAAGGAAAGAATGTAATGGAACCAGAAGCAAAATCTACTGCATTTTAAATCTCAGAGAATCATAGAATCATAGAA
>NW_010265979.1:0-6286 GCF_000690775.1 Eurypyga helias
TGGAACTAGATGATCTTTAATATCCTCTCCATCGCAAGCTATTCTGTGATTTGCAATAGGTGGCAGTAATTATCTTCTGTTTATACTGTATACTATACAAGCAGTTAAAATGTCTTTTCTTCCACAGAAGGAATGACTAATCTGCTTAGACTACAACAACACAAACACAGTAAGGCTTGGCCTTTCAGTAATGTAACTGCTCGCATTTAAGCCCTAAATTTAACCTCTGTAAACTAGATTTATCCAGTCTGTGACAAACATGAGCCTGCTAACACTGGGCATTTAACCATCACTATCCTTCTTAGCAGTTTTCTGATCTGTGGTCTGAACTGAGAAAAATGAATTTGATTCCCTTATAAATCCCTCATCCAGAAATGCTCTCTATCCTTTTTAACTGAGCAGGCGAATGAGAGAGGGGTTTGATTTGGATGAACTACTGTATTTTTTCCAAAAGCTGTGCAGAAACTAACAGTTTGGCAACTTTCTCCAATCAAACGACATTTTTTGACCTGATGCAGGAAACAGTCATCAACCTTAGCTTTTTTAAGTTGAGAAAGCCCCAAAACATGATGGCCTTGGACTCTGCCACAAGTTGATTAAGAAGGAGATTCAGCCTTAACAGAAGTGTAGTGCTCCCATGATCATAAGTGGAAATCAAGAAAGCTTCCTAAAAAAAAAAAAAAAAAAGCATTGCTCCCATCACCTACATTGTTTATTCTAGCATCTTTTCTCTTTAAAACTGCTTTATGTGATAATACAGGAAGTAGATGAAATAACTTTACCTTCAGTTCACTGCACAGAAGAATTGAATGGAAAACTAACTAAGTGTATACAGCCCAAAGCATTGCCTCAGATTACTGTTTTCTAGAATTTGCTCGGGGTTTAAAATTCTTAATAAACTGGAAATGAAATTCAATTTGTACTAACAAGGACTTTACACACTGTTAAACTATTCACTTAAATTTTAAGTTGTACCATCATATAGGGAGACATAAAAGGTTAGTGTTTGTAGAAGAAAGGAATACAAAGCAGGAAATCTCACTTTTGCCTTTTGAGATGTTGTTTCAAACATCAAATAATTCCATTTCAATAGTAAAACTTATAGCTAACTTCAGCTTACATATTCAGAATGGCTTAGTAAATAAGTTTTGATTTGTAAGTAGTCATAATGAACATGAAATGGATAAATCTTCCTACATTTGAAGTTTTAAAGATTGACCATTTTGAGAGTTAATGTAACTAAATACTGAAATACATTTTCACTTAATTTTAATTTGATACTCCATAATTTGATTGAGTTATTTTCAGTTTAGAAGTCTACACAATTGTTTAAATAGTTTAATTATTATCTTATTTTAGTGAAATTTAAGGCACTGATGCTGTCACAGCTCTGAGAAGCAACATGAATTCAGAACCCTTGAAGATCTTGGAACACATCAACCAAGCAGCTCTCGAAGACTGGTATGTTTCTGGACTCACATGTGATTTCATGTAGCTGTTGTTGTCCTTAGATTCAGCTCTCCAGCCCATTAATAGTGCTGTAATGATACTTACGACATCAGAGTTCAGTACTGCCACAGGACAGGTTTCTGTAATGACAATAAGTTGGGATTGGGGGATGTAGCTTGGTTTTTTGTTGCTGTTTTTCCCCCTACTGTGCAATGATGGAATATATATACTGCTCTGGCGTGACGCATATCAGTGTATAACATCTCCAAGGACAAGTTCTTTTTTTTTTTTTTCTGCTTTGTTTTTTAAGACATAAAGGGACTTTACAGACATCTGTCCAGGGTAGTGATGACATTGTAAGAGGCAATAGTCTAGGGTTTTTAACTTGAATGACATCAGTGAGGTGCCAGTTCAGAGGTCATCCAAGGAAAGATGAGAAAGTTCCTCAAAAGATCAGAAGTTCCACAAAAATGAAAGTCTTTCATTAGGTTAATTCTCTTGCATTTCTACATTTTCATCCAAATGTGCAAAATGTGGCAGAATACCAGTTTGGCTCTAAATTCGCATTTGCTGCTCAGTGAGATCTATTCAAAGCAGAAGATAGTCCCTCTGTCATGGATAAAAATAAAACTCTTGGAAAAACGTTGCATTACTTCTGGAATTACCTCTGAGAAGATACTTGGTAAGAGGAAGTTTTAAGCACAATATCTGCCCATTTTCTCTGTAGCACTCATGTGAGTTCACTGAGCTTTGAGAGTTTTATATGCGTAAAAGGCAATTGCAGGATAATGACAAAGTAAAGATGAACATTCAAACAAGAACAAACAATGTGGATTTTTATTTTTTTTTTTTAATGTTTGGGGCAAACCCCAGACTTTCCCAACTGGCATAACTTTTAATTTTTTTAACCATATCAAAATCTTAGGACATCACAGAACTTTAGGACCAAAATCTCAAATTGGAACTTAAGTTAAAATGAGTAAGACAGCTGGCTATGCAGGTTTTTGAAAGCACACACTGTTAAATCAGTGTAATTGTGTTCATACTTATTTGTTTTTTAAAATAGCAAATTCATCATTTGATATCAGAGCCTATTGCTGTGAGCAATACTATTTTCTAGGTGAGCCACAGCTAGGACGTCTTTTATTATTTTTCCTTCATCCCTTTTATCAGTCAGTGTGCTCTTACATGTGTTGCAAAGTACAGGTGGTTAAATGCTTTGGGTCATGCACTGTTGTCTATTAATTCTTTTGTGAGCAGTGGTGCCACCTAATCCCAATTTTTCAATTTCTGATGTGTTCTGTGCAATCACTTTCTTTTGGTTTAATTATTATGCCTGAAATACAGAATGTGTCTTAACAGGTAAAAGTCAAAGGCACTGAGCCAAATTGTTCTTCCACAGACATCCATGCAATTAATTGGCTTCACTGATACTGAAAAAAAATGAACAAAAAGGAAAAAATTATCCACCATTCTAGGCAGTGATGAATTCTATACAAATATTAGAAACACAGTTACATCAGACAGCTACAGCATGTGCACAAGAGTGCATGCTCCAAACAGAGGCTCAGATGTACTTGACGGGATATTTTAACATAAAGAAAAAGGAGAAATAAACAGTGAGTGACAGGGAAACAAACAGTGTTAGCAGGGGTGACAAATGTAGGAAATAGTATATGGTATTGCAGGAAACATCCTAAAGTACTCTTGTGGCCTAAGACAAATGGTATGAAGAGACGTTAGCTGTGCACCTAACTTATTTGTAGCACTGGTGAAATAACCCAATTAGAATAAACCAGTAAGGTTACTAAAACACATGTGCAAGTCCTGATGTTGGGCTGCACCCAAATACTGTGCTTTTCAAAATGTAGTTTGGTAGTGAAACATCACATTCTATGCATTTCAAAGGCACAGCCAAACAAAAGCTGAGCCTTTTCACAGTGTACAGTGTCATCTTCTGCTGTCTGTTACTAAATGTGTTGGGCAGAGGGTGGTGTTTGGGTTGAATACAGAGTATTTCTCCTAACACAGTTTAGGTCAATTCAGCTGCTTGCTTCTACTGAGATCACATTTAATTTACCTTCACACACAACCTACACACTTGCCTCTATCACTTATCAGCTCTGGAGCTTACTAGACCCACCATCTGAGCAGAGTCAGTTTATTAATCAGGTGATTAAAAAAAGAAAAAAGTAATCTGATAAATTACCAGGTTGAATCTGTAAATAGAAAGGACCTTTCAGTGCACAGGGATGTCACAAAAGCACTAGGCACCAGGTGTGATCAGAAGAGTATGTGCGATCTCTCATTTTCGATAGTGATCAGTTGAAACCATCACTGGTTACTTGGTTCTCGTTATCCACCGGTTCTTGTCCATATCCTTTTGTTAGTACAACTTGTCATTTGTTTGTCGATTAAACTTTTTTGACAAAGTTTGAAAATAAATTTTAAAATAACACCTTTCTGAATAATTTCTCCTCAAATTAAAGAAGTAAATCCATCTGAATGATATGGAAGATACTGTTAAGAATTCTGAATAAAGAAAGGAATCTCACACCCCACAACCATGTCTGGATAAAAGGAAACTAAATCCTGTCATACTTGTAGGCTGGCTGTGCTTCTCTGTTTTCCAGTCTAAAAGGCATTTTGGGAATTCCTACATTCTTTAGAAAAAGTCCTGCTAACAGTATCCAGCTGCAGTTGGAGATACCTTTCTCTCTTCCTTTTTTGGTGTTCTTTCTGAGACATGTCACATGAATACAGTTTGAATTTTTACAGAAATTAAATGAGCTTCTGTGAGGTTCCCATCTTCCCTAACATCCTACAACCCCAGCATTCTTAGCCTCCCTGTCAAATTGCTGTAAACACTCCTACATAATAACACACACTCTACCCTGAGACAATGCTGCTTATTTGCAGTTACATCCACACTGAGAACTTGGTAAACCAGAGGAAAAAGAGAAAGAAGAACACAGAAGACAAATTACAAACAGATGGGACACTGGCAAGGCACAGGTCATGTTGAATATACTTTGTAAGACCTCACAAGACTAAATTAAACTATTCCAGGACCTTGCCCCAGCATTTCCAGAAGGGACGGCATTCTGCTACTCCAAGGTGAAATGAAATACAGGTTAGGTCTGACAGCTATGTCAACCAGATCTCATGAGTGTCACTACAGGACACTTGTCAGATTCATAGCAGTCCTCAGGCTACACTGTCAGTGTCAGAGCAAATGGCAAGACATGGTTTACAGTTTCTGAAGCTGTGAAACAGTCTGCGCTGGTGTGCTGGCATGACCTTGCCTTGTATATTTCTCTTCCCTTTGCGTATCAGGAATAATGAAAAAAAAAAAAAATGTTGAATGATTCACACTTGTCATATATCTTTTAAGTAAGAGTTTTCAGGTTAATTTACAGATGGTTTTACAAAGAATTGAATTTAAGTGATTGAGGACCTGACTCTGGCAAAATAAAAGCCCCTATATAATAAAGTCCATTTTCCCCAGTCCAGCCAAAACTATTGAAAGACACTTAAGGCATTTTAGGATCCTTCTCTATATTCAGTAAGTAGAAATCCTGACACTAAGACTGCCTGCCATTTCAGTAGATAATATGTGTGGATCTAACAGCTTGTTGCTGCTGCTTCTCCCTCTCTCACTTTGAGAAACTCCCACCATTTACCAGACTTCTTTCTTAGCTGATCAAACTCATTAACTAAGCAGAAAACTAATCCAGAAGAAGAAAGATGGTCTCTCACACAATTAGCGACATGAAATGGTTCATCATCCAAAGAAGGAAGAGGAAACTCACAAAGGAGAACCAAAGAAAAGATGGAAAAAAGAGCAGGAAGGGTAAATTTTCTTCTTTCTTGACAACAGTGAGATACTGCGGTGCTACAGATAAGACTGTTCATGTTTATCAACAAATAACTTAGAGTTAAAAAATTTTTTTGAAATGCTGAATTATGTATCAGTACAATATTATGGTACAGTAGGACACTAAAGCTACCTTTCCCAATTAATAGAGTACTAGTGAAATCTGATACCACAAGTAGCAGAAGAGGAAGATAGTAATCATAACTAGTCTTTCTGGGTATTGCTTATTCTATGAGTTGGGTTTTTTTTAAAAGTAAAGATTATAGTTATTTCTGTAGAGATGCATATGCATTAAAATTCATGCCTATGGTTTTGAAGAAAAGAAAGTGGCTTAATCAGTGCCATTCTTCTGATCCACAGAATTAGAATATAAAAAAAGGGAGCTAGTAAGTAGTTTATAAGTAAAGATGCATAAAATCAGAAGATTAAATGTAAACAAAGAATGCATGGTTGTGCTTAGTGAGGTCTCAGACTGGTGTTTCTAACGATGAGAAAGAGGAAAGAAGATAAATGTGATTAAGCAAAGGAAATAACAGAGCAAGGGGAAAGCTGCTCTAAAAGAAAACTTTGAAGCAAAGAGAAGCAAAATTGGGACAGCAGAGCAGAACCAAAAAAACCAAAGAAACTGAAAAAGGAAAAGGTATTTATGGGGAAAAAAATGAAAGAACTAAGACAAAAATAATTATAATTTTTAAGACCTAGACTCTCTGAAGTGCATTGTTGCATTCGTCTAACCAGCTCAAGCATGGAAGGCAAGTTTTTTTAAATCATCTGATTTCTCAGATCCTGCCTGCTGCCATGTGGTGTAGCTGCTGGTTGAAAGCCTGAACAGAGTTCGGAGAGTGGAGCACCAAACAGCTATTCCTACACAAGAGCACTGAATGTAGGAGAAGGTTGCCATTACTGCAAGTAACTATCCTCCCTGTTTGGCAGAGTTTATAGAATCATAGAATCACTAGG
>NW_010265980.1:0-5218 GCF_000690775.1 Eurypyga helias
CCTGTAGTTCCCTGGGTCCTCTTTTGGGAGGGACCAAAAGGGACTCAGGGAGTGAGTGAGCAGCTGTGCGGTGCTTATTTCTTAGCTGGGTTAAACCAGAAAATATTTCAAACCCCCGTACCACTTGAAAACATTCTTAGCTGTTAATTTTTTATTGTTTTGTTTAAAAGGAGGCTTAAAGGAAAAATATGCTAGTATTATGATTGGTTTTTTCAGGGAACAAAGACTTAAATTAGAATTTTCCTTCATTATTGTGAAGGTGTCTAATTATTTTAGTTTCTTCACTTTCACTTCATAGTAATGGAATTTCAGGACAAAAGTAAGTTTTCATACCACATTTTAACATATATATAGAGAGAATAAGTAGTATTTACACAGAATGTTTCATTTTTTCTTGATATTGAAAAGATAAATCACTGTTGAACTTTTGTTATTTTAATTAATTATTTTTAATTAAATCAGATACCATGGTTGCCAGTTTTCTTCCAAAACAATAAATTCCCTTTCACAGTCAAAAGGACTATACTTGTTTCCTGAAAGTGATGGTAGGTAAAGCTGACACATGAAAATCCTGGCTTTCATTTTCCAGAAGATCAAACTGACTTTGATGATGATGTAAATCGGGGGGGGGAACCAAAAGAAATCTTATTTCCTGAAATTATATTCATTTGACTATTTGTGTTTCTTGTCTCTTCAGTTCAATAGTCATTGATAAGAATAGATAAGAATAAATGGCTTGTTGTTCATCACAGTAGATCAGAAATATTTATCCAAAAATTTAACCTAGATAATCCAGAATGGGCTTCTATTATGATCTATTATATGAATTACATCAACAATTGACAGGCCAATAAGGTAATATAATAACTGAGATGGTTAAAAATTGTATGTTTCATTATTTTGTATGAATATGCACTTGCAGTTTCTATTTATAAATCTATTTTTCATTTATTTTAAAACTAATTTTGCTACATCTCTGGTCCTGAGGTACCTGTCATCTTGAATCATGAATCATCATATTGCGTACTGAAGCTGTCTGTTGCTAGAAATTTTGACATGCTATTGTAACCTGTCAGTCCAGTGATGTTAATCTGATAGTTTTACTAATCTTCTGTTTCTTTCTTATCTGTTTTTCAATAAAGAATAATTTATATTATTTAGAGAGTGACCAAGAAATTGAGATGTCAACAGCTGTGAAAATAAAAGGATTAGGAAGTTTTTACAAACACTTTAGGTATTAGGGTTTTTTTAGTCTTGCTTGCTCTATCATCTGTTCTGTTTTCTACTTGAGAACTTAAGGTATCATAACTTTAGGATAAAATGAATAAATTTTAGAAAATGAATACAAAATACTGCCCAAAGTGCTACCATCTGCAATTGCTAATGGAAAAATATTTTGGCATCTAAATGATATTCAGATGGTAAGGTTCTTCAAGCCTGATTTCACTATAATATGGATCTTTTAAAGAGAATCATTACTCAGTGATCATAATACTGGAGATGCCTTCATGCTTGAAACTTTTTCATAAGATAAAGAGCAGAGATAATTAAAAAACCCCTAACCAGTCTGTTCCCTAAAAAGAATGAATTTTTAGTACGTGAGTGTAGGTAGAGTTTTTATTGTGTTGTATTCAAGTTTTATTAAAAAGATTTCTTCATCCCTATAGTATAGAGTGCTGCTCCTCTTCTGGAAATGTTTAGGGCAGAGTTCTAGTAGTAGAAGTTTTAAAGAAAACTTTATAATTTGGGGTGGGGGGGTGGGGGGGCAGTTCAGTGTAGAATTGAACATTTCCTGCATCTGTTTTATGCTATTCACTAGGTAGAAATGGGTGTTGCAGAACAACACTTTAATTATGAATTTTGAGGGTTTTTTTCAAAATCGAAATCTTGTTTTCCATTCATGCAAAAGAAATATTTTAAAGCTGCTTCTATGGATCTTGAACAAGTCACCTCAAGTCTTTAACATTAAAGCTTCTTAAGCCTCATTGGCTACATCAATATTCATGAGTGTGAGGGAATATCATTAGGAACTGGAACTCACCTATCTATAATTTTATTTGTTAAAAGAATTTCCAACATGATTCTACCATGTTTAAATTAGCACACTCAAAAATAATACCCTTGCATAGATAGAAAGTTTGCATAAACCAGGGAGCATTTCCAAAGGACATTCTGTATCAAGCCAGTTTTGGATGGGAAAATACCTTAGTCATAAGAACAAAGTCCATTCTGTGCTAGGTGGCAAGTTTAATTTATGAACATAAGCCTATCTTCCTGGACTGTTCCATGAATTTGACTACATTTTGTACCTATTTTTGAGCCCTTTTCTTCGAAGTTTTACAGAATTTCTTTGAAGTGTGGATGTAAAAACATGATATAATATTGCACAAATTATTTCACTAATACTATTGTGGATAAGAATTTCCCAATGTAATGGAAAGCCAAACAGAGAGGAGGCTGTGTCTTATACCTTCCTGCAATCAGCAGTGCAATGCGTACAATGCAGATCATGTGCAGCAGTGACTGCTTTCCCACTTTATTAAGTTAAAAACGTTGGTTCTTAATTACGTACTTCATGGATTTCATTTGCTTCTTAAATTACCACAGCAGATTCTAAAGTATTTTTTCCATTAGCATTGTCCAATCCCTATCCTTACTCCTTCCAGTATCCGTTTAAATGCCAGTATACTCCACGACTTGCTCTTTGTCTTACTTTAGGGTAGCAAAGATGAAGTGGGCTACAGATGTGAAAATGAGGTAATGTTCTGAAGGACTCATTAGTTTTGAAGACAGTTATGAATGGGAATGTTTAGCAGAAAAAATTATGGGTAAAAATAGGGAACACTGGGAAAACCAAAACAAAACATTCCCATAAATTGACATCCTGACTTGATCAAAGTCAGTATTAGGACTTCCTCTGCCTTCATCAGGTCAGGATTTCACTTACTTTATCTATTTAACATTTTCTAAAACCAAAGAGCAATACTGAGCTCAAGCCAGCAGGAAACATGCTGATATAAATATGAATGTGATTTTAATTAAAGCCAAGAGAATAATGGACTTTTTTTTTTTTTTGAGTAGCTAATTTGAAAATTCATGAAATAATCGCACAAGTGCTTTTTAAAAATTATTTTTAAATTTCACATCGACAGTAACTGATACTTAGTTTGCCTTCTTCTATCTTGTCTTACTCTGCCTTATTATAAGGTGCTCACTTTTGAAATAAAAAGCAATAAAAAACCATAAAGTATTGAAACAAGGTTCTAACACTCCTAAAAAATAGCAAGCACAAGAACTTGGAATGGGAGATGTTTTCTAAAGTTTTCCTTGCTTATTGTGTAGCTGAAACTTTCCATTTAGCCTATGTGTCAGTCCCAGCAGAATATGAGGAGGAGTCTGAGCTATGATAGGTGCACTTTCACAACAGATTCATGTTCCTTTTACTCTAAGGTAGAGTCATAAATCTAAACCTAAGAGAAACAAATACCATCAGTTTTATGGTAAGCAAAATTGTTATACATTTGTACTCCTAGCATTCTGTGGTGAAAGCTACCATTTTGGGGTAGCTGGCATTTGTGTGTGTATTATTGTGCTATTTCATCTTAAATGTGCAGCATCAGTGTTTTCATTCAGTATTGACTTCTCCATTACAATGTTTAAATACTTCTGTGTTTCAGGGTCTTTGATACTACTTCTGTGCTGCAGAAAGATTTTTTTGAGGAGTGTCCTCATTCAGCATGCAGCCTTGTGCGTGTGACATTTAAACGTTTAAGAAGTGATTCCTATATGCAAGGGAGAAAACACCATACTCTGAGCTAATGGAAATCTTGCTGCTAGCTTCCCAAGGGACCTCTGCACCCAATGAGCAATCCTGCAATGCTCACAGCATCTTTGGGGTAGAGGGAGACCCAGGGGTGAAGGCAGAGACATGCAGGTACCTCAGGTCCAGACAGAAGGTACAATACATCTGTTTGCCTTTTGCTCAGTTTTACTGAGAATATTGTTATTTTGTGAGAAAGCAGGTGAGGTAAAGCAATGCAAGATGAGCAAGAACCTAAACAGATGCACACCTATTGAGGAGAAGCTGACCCAAATGTAGAAGAAAAGCACTGCACTGAATACTTATAAAGATAAATGGCATCAGAAGATGGTAAATCAGAAAAATCAAGGCTCAGCTGCTCCAAGGATGGCTACCCGCCAGGGTGGCTGACCTGTCCCCACCCCCTCCCGACTGGAGACTGGTTGGCTTGCAAAGACTCATCAGGTTACCTGCAGAAAGTGTGGTGAGCATGTAATGTTCAACTTAGCGGCCCCTTAGTCCCAGCTATTGTGTGTATTAATCAATAAATAATTGCTTGGTATGCCGAAACAGTTCATATCATACTCACATGGTTTTGGTCTGCGTAGTAGAAGAAACTGAAACAAGAGTGACACCAGAGAGCAAAAGGTATTTTATGTACAAACTGATTGTATATAGTGCATGAAGCTTCCCTGGGATGTGACAATATTTTCTCTCTCTGTTTCACTGAGCATCTCTGAGAGCTTGTCTCTGAAGCTAGATCCTGTGTGTTGACCTGACCTCGAGTCTGACCTCAACTTTCATAGGCAGAATTTTAAAGGTAGGCAGATGGCAATAATGAGAAATAAAATACAGAGATAATCAAATTCTTCTGGGCAAAAGAAAGATTTTTCAAATGGAAAATGGAGATCTCTGCCATAGCAATGTGAATTACCTTTTTGTTTCTCTTTTCTCCCCTTTCCCTGCTCCCTGGCCTGCAAATGACTCATGTACCTATCAAGAATATCAGAAAAATAATACAGTTCCATGTCCTATCACAAACACTTTGAACAAAATGAATGAATCATTAAAGTTATATGCCCTTCGGATGTTAGATAACATTAATCAGAAGGATTTGTCACATTAGTCTGAGACAGCAGAAGACAGGGTCTCCTTTTTGTGATATACAGGGACTGAAAATTAATTGGTGACATCACAGATTTCTTTTGACAACACATATCACCTTGTAATTCAGCTATGTTTAGCCAAGTGTTTGTTTTACACATCCATTATCCATGACTATGGGCAAACATTTCACGTTTGAAAAGAGTATCTCTATTTTTATCCCGTCTAGTGGCAAAGTGGACCAGTTTTATATGTAGCATCTACAATTCCAGAAGTACTTTTAAATGATAAATTGGATTTACCGCTCGGTGGATA